>NC_064863.1:32051209-32206209 GCF_024139225.1 Suncus etruscus
GATATACAGTATGTCTGGTGAATTATGATAGTATCTGATAATATAATAAGGCCTCAAAAGGCATTTTAAAATAATGAAATAGTAATAGTACAGAAGATAAGGCACTTGCCTATCTGCTGACCAAGACTCAATCCCTGGCATCCCATGTTTCCCCTAACCTGCTGGAGTAATTCCTGAGTGCAGAACCAAGAATAAACCTTGCGCAGTGCTCCAAAAACAGTAACAGAATCAAAACAAAAAAGCAAGCAAATATATGTATATATATGTAAATACATATATATATGTATAAATATATGTATATAGGAAAGAAATGATCAGTCCCAGTACATAATTTTCTAAGCACTTATTCACACTATGTGCTGTACAGTAATGAGGTGGAAGTTACACCACTCTGTGGTGAGTTTCAACCCTCCTCTCCTACATGAACAAAGATGCTTTAGTATTGTCTCTGCAGTCAGTGGAGGAAATAGTATAGGAAGCAGTCACAGGAAATCTTATTAAGAAATCCTGTGGGGCCGGGAAGGTAGCACTAGAGGTAAGGTGTCTGCCTTGCAAGCGCATGGCGGTTCGATCCCCCGGTGTCCCCTATGGTCCCCCCAAGCCAGGGGCGATTTCTGAGCGCATAGCCAGGAGTAACCCCTGAGCGTCAAACGGGTGTGGCCCAAAAACCAAAAAAGAAAGAAATCCTGCTTAGGGGCCAGAGCAATAACACAGCAGTAGGGCATTTGCCTTGCACAAAAACAATCCAGGACGGACTCAGTTTCGATCCCAAAAATTCCATAAAATTCCCAGAGCCTGCCAGGAACGATTTCTGAGGGCAGAGCTTGGTGTAACCCGAGCGATGCTGGGTGTGGCCCAAAAACAAAAACAAAAAAAAACAGAAACAAAATATTCTGATTAATTTCTACAGCATTATAAAATCAGCAGCATGCAGCACTCTTTAATATACAGTAATGAGTTTCCAATGACTCACATAGGGAGGATCTTAGTGACTTGTTTTGGTTTGTTTTGGGGCCAAGCTCAGGGCTTACTCCTGGATAGGTACTCGGTATCAGTCCTAATATGAGGTGCTTAGAGAACCATATGGAGTATGAGGGACCAAACCCAGGTTGAAGAATTACAAAGCAAGATCCCTAATCTCAGTACTCTGATACTGTATTGATCACCAACAGGACATTTTAGAAAGCGTAATAAGTAGAAAAAGGGAAAAAAAGAATACCTTCAAGTTTCACCAACAAACCACTAAAAAGAAAGTAAAAGTACTTATAATTTTATTACTTAAATAATGTGTATTAAAAAATTTGGTGTCATTTGGGAGGAACCATTATTTTTGCTCAAAACATTGTTTATTCTCTAAACCTTTTTGTTCACAATTGAAGATATTTTGGACAAAGGGATAGGGCAAATCCGATGCCTACATACAGAGAACATCTCAATTGTTTCAAAAAATCAAAGGGAAGCTTAGGATTTTTCAAGAAGGAATCAACAGCTTCATCAAGTGGAAGTCAAAGTGACTTGATCATTTGCAGCTAATAAATGGTGGCGTAATTAAACAAAGGAAATTACTTGATGCCAAAAATATAGTGACTTGGAGAGGATGTAAATTTAAATGCACCTCTTCCTTTCCCATGGTTGACTAAGAAAAAAAAGACATTGTCATTCTAGATGTATTATCCAATGAAATAAGTAATGATTACACAGAATGTCTATTCAAAAATCTAACTCAACTAGAAATGCACTGTGGATAATCCAATTACTGCCTGGCTCATCTCAGGCTTTGAGGGGGTGATGACAGTGTGCAAAGATAATACAGAGCTAAGGATGGACTAGTCTGGATGGTTTACAGTCTCACCTCCTTACAAGCTGCTGGTCTGCTAGAAGATACTTAACTTTGTTTTCATGTCTATAAAACAGATTGGCAAAGTGTGGAAATACTCCACAAAATGGACATCAGGGTGAGAGTTCTCTTTCAGTCTTTTCTTGGTGTTTTATCCTTGCAGATGACTTTTTCCTGATGATAACCTCCACTTTTATTTCTCTCCACTTAAAATAAGCAGCTCAGTGTCCAGTTTTTTTTTCATTCCTGCTGCTTCATCTTTTTGTTTTGGTTTGGTTTGGTTTCTGGGCCATATCCAGCAGTACTCAGGGGTTACTCCTAGCTCTGGGCTCAAAAATCGCTCCTGGTAGGCTTAGGGGACCATATGGGACACCGGGGATCGAATCTAGGTCTATCCTGGTTCAGCCGCATGCAAGGCAAACACCCTACAGCTATGCTATCGCTCTAACCCCTGTTTCATCTTTCTTAGATAAACTTTCTCCATCATCCTGATCTTTATCTTCAACCCCATTCCCTCCGTTCTCACAGCTTAGTAGAGAACCACTTCAGTCCCAGGTGTCCCCCTTTTCCGGTTCACCTAACCCCAGAGAATGCCACGAGGGTGCTTGTCTTACAGGAACTCTGTGTCTGCCTTACCATGCCTGGCGGGGAAAGCAATGTGGACATTCTGCATTTCCCGCATGGGTAGCTTGCTGTTGAATGAAACAGGAGATCCACTTCCTGTTCCTGGAAGGAAAAGCAGCAGCACAATCTCTTCCAACTGGCCCCAGCTGGCCCTCAACGCCAGTTCTTAGGCGTTGTTTCTGTCCCTGACACTGAAGCTCCATTCCAGCTTCCAGGGTTGGGCATCCTTGCCTGCATCTTGATTTCTGTGTTGCAGATGAGCTTCTAGTCCCACCCCACCCAGGACTAAGAAACTACTAGTCTACTGCTGAGTCACTGCTCTTCCCATATTATCAAGGCATCGATATATACTGATTTTTTTTTTCAAGCAGGACTATTCCCTCCCCAAATCTATTTGTTCCTATTGTAAGAAACAAAGGAATTAAGAAAATAGACTAGCTAGAAGCTGGAGCAATAGTACAGTATAGTACAGTCCATAAGGCATTTTTTTTCTTGTACACAAATGACCCAGTTTCAATGCTCATACCCCATATGGTCCTGAGAGACTGCCAGTAAGTGATTCTTGAGTTCAGAGCCAGGAGTAATACCTGAGCTCTGCCAGGTGTGGCAAGAAAAAAAGAAAGAAAAAGAAAGAAAGAGGGGCCGGAGAGATAGCATGGAGGTAAAGAGTTTGCCTTGAATGCAGAAGGATGGTGGTTCAAATCCTGGCATCCCATATGGTCTCCCGAGCCTGCCAGGAGTGATTTCTGAGCATAGAGCCAGGAGTGACTCCTGAGCACTGCCGGGTGGGACCCAAATAAATAAATATATAAAGGCAATGTCCTAAGCATAGGTAGCTGACACTGCCCTTTTTTTTTTTTTTTTTTTTTTTTTGGTTTTTGGGCCACACCCAGTGACGCTCATGGGATACTCCTGGATATGTGCTCAGATATTGCTCCTGGCTTGAGGAACCATCTGAGATGCCATGGGGATCAAACCAAGGTCCATCCTAGGCCAGCACGGGCAAGGCAGACACCTTACCGCTTGCGCCACCCCTTCGGCCTGACACTGACCCAGAAAAAGGAGAAAAATAGTGAGGACTAGACCAACAATTGGGCACATGTTCCTGGTACAGGGGAACGCACAAAAGCTTTCTAGAAGAAAAAATTGAGGTCTGGGGCCGGAGCTATAGCACAGCAGTAAGGTCGTTTGCCTTGTACACAGCAGACCGAGGATGGACTTGGATTCGATTCCCAGGATCCCATATGGTCCCTCAAGCCTGCCAAGAGCTATTTCTGAGCACAGAGCCAGGAGTAACTCCTGAGCACCCCCAAGTGTGACCCAACTCTACCCACCCACCCCCCAAAAAAAAACAATGAAGTCTTTTGGTGGCTGCTGGACATGAGAAATTCAGTGGTTTCAAGAAGACACTCCCTGGCCTTCAAGCCACCAAGACTCTCCTTAGAGCAAATTTTGACTTCCCAGACTGCCTAACACTCTGAGAAACAGTTTCTGTATCTACATCACATTATTACATCAAATCTATACACTAGAGGCTGCATTTACACCCCCTATAAAAATTAGTATTATTGGAGATGAGTCTACAACCTGAAGCCTGAAAACATCAAAATCAGGTTTTCTCACTTCCTCTTCTCCTTCTTTCCCACTTCCTCCACCTTCTCCTTGCCTCCATGAAGATACAGAAGTGACCCCAAAAGCCATGCTTAAAGCAGGGGGCAAGGGAGATTTCCAAATCAAGTCTTATTCCATTCAGTGTGGGGTTCTTGCCATCACATATGAATGCTTCAGGATGGTTGGAGAAATAGTAAAGCAGGTAAGGAGCTTGCCTTGCAAGTGGCCAATCCAACTTGGGTTCAATCCCTGGCATCCATATTACCACCCCCCCAGCACTTCCAGGAACAATTCCTGAGTGCAGATCTAGAAGTAAGTAACCCCTGGGTACTGCTGAGTGTTGCCCAAAAACCAAAACCAGTTTGCTTCAGGGCCCTACCTGTTGCCCCATGTTCCTTCTACTCCAACCATCCTTGGCATCCTGTGCAATAAAGTGCTGTTTCAGCAGCCCCAGGGGTCCATGGTGTTGCCTCACCTCATGTAGTTTCACAATGCACTAGGACCCCTAGGTCCACATTAGGCCCACAGCCCCACAGGCCTCTGCTTTTGCTCAGCAACATTCAAGGACACAGCACATCCTTCAAAGTCTATACCACATGCCTAGCTTTAGGCTATTCAGGCTTTTCCAGGCCTCTTATCAGAAGGAAAAATCTCCAGTGATTCCCCCAGCACTCTCTCCAGTGACAGATAGCAAACATAGTCGCCATTATGCTAAAACAATTTTGCATTCATAAGCTTATCTCCCCACTTCTCAATCACAAGTTGGAGGAGAACAAAACAAGTGTGTGGTTCATTTTACATACCTATACAACACTAACAATGCCCTGGATAAAGAGGCCCGCCTGCCTGTTCTGAATCAAGCACTGTCTGTAACGTTTTCCCTTGCATTCTCTGTTAGCAACCAGAAAGTAAGACATACAATCAGGCATAGGAAATGCACCATCCCATAAATATCTACTTCCCAGATTCTTAGCAGTCAGCACTGTCCTCACCTCTATCTTTGTACCCCTAAGAGTGGTTGTTTTCTATGTTACCTTTAAGAACAGAGAAAGGGGGTTAGAAAGCTTGAGAAAGCATTAAAAGCATTCAGGTCATAGAAGTCTAAAGTACAAGCATGCAAAGGAAAATGAAGTAATGCCTGTCTTTAGCCATCTGCCACTTCCGAAATACCAGGAAATTCCGATCTGCCCTTTCTCATTTTGTGGATAATTCACATGATTGTATTGGGGGCAATGAAGAGTTGCTAGGATTTGAAAATGCTTATTTTCTACTTAAACTATGTGACCAAAAAAAAAAAAAAAAAAAAGCCCAGTGCATTCTTCAGATTTTCCTCTGTGCAGGAATCTTAGAACCCGCATTATGTTTATATTAGGCGAACGGGGGAGGGTAGCCAGGAATGGTACTATATTGAAAAGAAGTTTTTGTTTGTTTTTAGCCCAACCATGGAACATTTTATGTATGGGTTCTTTGTAAATCATCTATCATTCAGCTAAAATAATCAAGCCAATTAGAAGGGAAAGAGTATAATAAATGTAGTATTGCTTGTACATTTCAGGAAAATAAAGTTAATTTTCCTTACTATCGCACAAAATTACTATCAGGCCATAAACTTGATAAACTCATTTATAAACCTGATGAGACATAATAAATTATTTCTTTCTTTTCTTTTTCTTTTTTTGGGGGTGAGGGGTGAGATACACCCGGTGGCACACAGGGGTTACTCCTGGCTTTGCGCTCAGAAATCATTCCTGGGACTACATGGGATGCTGGGAGATTGAACCCAGGTCCATCCTGGATCATCCAGGTGCAAGGCAAACGCTCTACAGATATGCCATCACTCCAGCCCCAATAAATTATTTCTTTCAAAAACTCTAAAAGCAAATGAGTAAGTCCTAAAAAATTCCTTGGGTAATTACCCGTTTTTTCCACTAAAAATAAAATCTGTGTTGAATTTATAAAATGCCTTGGTTTCTCTTTAAGTAGATGAGCCAACAATTTGTAAACTTTTTAAGAATATTTTCCTAATATAAAGCCTTCTTAAACATGATACCTTTTACCTATGCCTAGACTACATGCAAAGACTTCTGAGCATAAATATAAATCTGTCTACTTTTGATTTCCCCTCATTTGTGACTTGAGCAAAACTTTTTCACTTTTCCTCCTTTTGGTTAATCCTCATTTCTGTAAATTTGCTACAAAACAAGGAACACGGCAACCTGTTCCTCACAGAGGCTGCACAAATTAATATCTGGCCATAGAATCTGAATGTCCTATATATAAATGCACCTCGAGGAGCTCTAGTTAGCTAAAACCAGCAAAGTGAAAACTGCATATTAATTGATGTGTTTACTAACATGGAATAAACAAGAATATTACAGGAGATGATAAGATCAGTGAAAATTCCTAGAAAGGCTTCAGGAAAGTTTTATCCTGGAGAACAAGTTTTTGCTTTGTTTGCTTTCTTTTTTGGGGGGGTGGGGGTGGGGGGTCCACTCAGGGGCATTGAAGGGTTACCCCTAGCTCTTCACTCAAGAAACTACTCCTGGGGTCGGAGAGATAGCATGGAGGTAGTGCGTTTGTCTTGCATGCAGAAGGATAGTGGTTCAAATCCCAACATCCCATATGGTCCCCTAAACCTGCCAGGAGTGATTTCTGAGCATAGAGCCATAAGTGGCCAGAAGTGACCCTTTGGGTCACACCCCTTTTTGGGTGTGAAAACAGTTCTACTGGCTTAAATTAATTATATGCAAAAATCACCTAAACAAAATTTTAAATTCTGCAGCTTCGGTCCAACCCTCAGATATGATTCTGATGTCATTGTTATGTTCTGAGAAAGGATATTAGAGATGTTCAAATATAATAAAGATGTGGGTTGGAGAATAACTTGCCTGGCAAGCAGCCAACCTAGATTTGATCTCCAGCATCCCATATGGTTCTCTCAAGCCCTACTAAGGGTGATCCCTGAGCTCAGAGTAAAGAATAAGGCCTGAGTATCGCAGGGTATGGTCCAGAAACAAAGCAAAATAAAAGAGGTTAGAATATCTTTTGGTTTCATTTGGGGGGCCAGACCTGGTGAACCTTAGGATTTATTCCTGGCTTATGCTTAGGGGTTCTAGATCTTCCTGACTCCTGTCAATCACAGAACCTCTCAGAACTGTTTTCAGATTTGTAAAGAATTGGAGTTAATTTCAAGATAACCCCCAAAGTCCTCTCTCACTTTAAAATTACACAATTATGAATCCACAATTAATCTCCTAAATCAGTAGACCAAAGCCATTTTACTCGGTCCTGTTTACCCAATATCCAGAAAGCTGAATCCAGGGGCAAAAAGACCAGGAGCATATGCAGAACAAGGAAAGAGGACAGAAGCAGCCAAGGTGGGGCCACACCAACATAAAATCTAATACCAAAGGAACTGTCCTGGCCTCTAAGTGGGCCCCAATTTAAAGGGGGAGGGGGGATTGAGAGGAAGATCAGAGGAGCAGCCATCATAGAATAGGTTATGTTTAAGAGGCACCTTGTGCACCTGGAGAAGAAAGGTTCCAGAGGAGCACTGAGTGTCTGGTTTGGTTTTCCTGGAAAAGGTGCTTTAAGACAAGGAAGTTTGGGAAGTTCTGCCCTAGACAGAGAAAACAACCCCATCTAAGTCCTAGTTTCCTCTTGGCAGGTTCAATCCCCAGCACTCCATATGGTAACCTGAGAACTTCCAGGATTGGTCCCTGAGCACAGAATCAGGTGCCAAATGTGGCCCACAAACCAAAATAAATAAATAATGGACAAAAGAGTGATATTTATTATATATATAAATTTAATAAATATATTAAAGTGATATTTATATAAAAAGATATAAACAAGTCATCTTGTTAAAAAGTTATGAAGAGCAGCTTTGGGGAGAATGGCAAGTCCTGATTTTACAGGGTCCAACTTCCTCCTTTCATTAGGATTCTTGCTTTCTTTGGTTTTGTTTTTCTGCCCCCAACATGACCCTGATGAACCCCTTCCTCACACCATCTACCTCGGGATGGACTCATCCCAGGAGTTATGAGTTCAGCTCTAAGAGACAGCCAACACCAGCCCAGTTGGTCACAAGTGCTTCTACCCAACCCCCTTTCCAGGTGCCACAGGACTACAGAAAACATTCTTAGAACTATTTGGATAACTGAAATTCAGCCTGAGGTTCTTGATCCAGGTCTTCCACAGACACCAAGAGGCCCCCCGACAAGTTTAGGCTTGTCAGCAGCATCCATCTCTGGGAGCAGTTGAAACACACAGTGACAGCCAGACTGACCAATCGCTACTTGCCAACTTTACACGAATTCAACCTGTGCTCACTTTGGCATCCCAGACACTAAAATTGAAAGAATAGAGATTAGCTCGGCTACCAATCAGAACTGCGTGACAGCCATCCTTATTTGCATAGGACAGACCTGTGTGGACTAGTCCAACTCAGCTTCAAACATTATAGTATTCCACAACTCCAGGACTTCATGATCTTCCCTGGGGCCTCTGTGCCTGCAATAATGCAATAATTTTTTATAATGCAAAAATGACTCTACCAGTTTTTCAGTTGTACTGACTTGTGAAAGCAACTCACAGAATCCACCAAAGCAATTTAGTTTTTAGATTATGATTAGCTACAAATAGCTAAGAGTCTGGAAAAGATAAGATGTGCAGGGCTAAAGGACTCTGAGCTTCCCCGCTCTTGGGGCCACACATTCTTGCATCTCCACATGTTTGTTCAACAATCAGGAAGCCCATTAAGTCCTGTTCAAATGTTTTTACAGTAGGGGCTTCAGCCTTCCCTTGTCTTTGCCCCTAACCAGATATAGAGGGTGGGAAGAATGTATAAGGAGTGGAAGAGTGAAGGTTCCAAACATGGAACACATGATCTTTCAGAGGACCAATCTGGAGCCCTCTGAAGAACCCTGTCACCTCTTTTTTGGTTGTGTGTGTGGTTTTTGGGTCTCACCCAGCAGTGCTCAGGGGTTACTCCTGGCTCCATGCTCAGAAATTGCTCCTGGCAAGCACGGGGGACCATATGGGACACCGGGATTCGAACCACCGACCTTCTGCAAGGAAGGCAAATGCCTTACCTCCATGCTATCTCTCTGGCCCCTCCTGTCACCTCTTTTAAGACACTCAAAAGGGGGGCCGGGTAGGTGGCTCTGGAGGTAAGGTGTCTGCCTTGCAAGTGCTAGCCAGCCGAGGAAGGACCGCGGTTCGATCCCCTGGCGTCCCATATGGTTCCCCCAAGCCAGGGGCGATTTCTGAGCACATAGCCAGGAGTAACCCTTGAGCGTCAAACGGGTGTGGCCCAAAAACAAAAAAAACAAAAACAAAAAAAAAAAGACACTCAAAAGGGAGTTCTAATGACTGATAAAATGTGCTTACAATTTAAGCAATTCCAAGGACTTGAGGAGTTTTATACTAGGAACCAAGGGCAAAGTTAAAAATTTCTTCCTTTAGTTCTTTCTTTTCCTTTTCCTATTTTTTTGTTCAGTGCCAGGGTTAGAACTCAGGTCTCATGCATGAAAGCTTTACCACTGAGTCACATCCCCAGTCACCAAATATATTCCTTATTATACCACACTCATAAAACTCTGGTTTTCCTCATAAACTTTAATGAAAACTTAGCAGTGAGCAATGAGATGAACTGTGACCAGTCCACGTTTGGATAATTTTTCCAGTCTTGGTGAAAAAAAAATCACTAAATATGTCAAGGTAATAATGACATCAAATGCAAGGAGGAAACTCACAATTGTGACTATACCCTACCAGGGGTCTCAAACTTGCGGCGCAGGCCACAAACGGCCCTCCGTACAACATTTTGTGGCCCTGCCCTAGAGGAATCTTTTTTCGTTTTGTTTTGTTTTAGTTGTTTGGGTCACACCCCACAATGTTCAAGGCTTACTACTGACTATGCACTCAAGGATCACCCCGACTTTGCCTACTGCAGCCCCCAGGTAAATTGAGTTTGAGTCTCAAGGTAACCCATTGGTGAACCAGTGTTAAGGTATGGTAATGGTTTCCTTCTTTTCTTTCTCTTGCAAAAACAAAGGATTCTTTTCTCTCTCTCTTCTTTTTCTCTCTCTCTCCTTCCTTCCTTCTTTCCTCCCTCCCTCTCTTCCTCCCTTTCTTCTTCCCTTCCTCCCTCCCTTCCTTCCTTCCTGAGAAAGAATCGTGAATGGCTCAGCCCCATATACCTCCAAAGTCCCTCAAGAACTCCCTGGTGTTCTCAGTGGAGAACTGTTTGTTCCTAACTCAACATTGTGTCCCTAAGGCATCAGCATTCTGGGACCAGACACAAGAAGTGATGGATTCTTCCAGCAGTGGCAGATGGAAAGGTACATTCTGGAGCAGCAGGGCACTTTGTTTCATCTGACAGCTTGTTAAGGGACTGTTGTAGGGTTAAGGACAAATACTAAACTTTCCAGGGACTCTCTATGAAGCCCATCCTCCACTAAGCATTCTCATCCCTTTTACCTCTGGCAATGGTCAAAGTAGAAACCATGAATGCAGCAGCTCTGCCATATCTTCTCCAGAAGAGAGAAGCGGTTTCAAGATTGTTTCTCTCTGTACAAAAGGCACTTTCATTCACAGCTGGCATGTAGGTATGCAGAGGAGTGTGCAAGCAAAGTGGGTGAAGTGGTGGCAGAGACCTGGGTAGCCTGGCAGCTGTTTGAGATCTTGGGGTGAAAGAAGGCAGCAGCCCAGTAGAGAACAGAAAACCAGTTCCTCTGAGTTCAATGCACAAACAGCAAAAGGATCCTCAAGGTGAGGGACTAGGCTCAGAGAATTTGCCTGGATACCTGCCACCCTCGCTCCTTCCTGAGACGGATTGCATTTCTGTTCTTTCACAAAAAGAGCTGTGTTAATAGCTGGCTGCTGAAAGCAGAAAAGAAATAGACCCAATTTGTCCAACAAGTGTCCACTATGATGAGCACCTTCACCTCCCTCCCCCCAACTACCCAAAGCAAACACTCTGCTTTTCCAAATAGTACTATTTTATTAAAAAATTTTCCTCCAACATCCTCAAAGAGTACTTCTTTTCATGAAGGGCGACTCGTAGAGAATTGCCCTCTCCATAGGATGGCTTACTACTAGTTTGAGCAGTTTCACTTTTAGCTGCCAACATCCACAGAATGTTGAATCACAAAAGTACAAATACAGGCTTCTATCACTCATCTGAAAACCTGAAGGTCAGATGTGCTTCCGAGGTCACCCAAGGTAGACTTCAGAAGGGTCATGCATGTAATGCAGAGAGCACACATAATAATGACCCTTGGAAATCAAATCCATTAATATCACTGCTTTCAAACAAAGCAGGAGAAACAGAATCTCTTCTTATCAGTTCAGGTTAAAAAATAACCAGCTATGACCCATGTCCAAAGCCTCAAAAAGAAAAACTTTCAATTATTCATAACTTTGAGGATTCCAGAACTGTCCATCAACAATCACAGATGTGTACAAATCACTCGAATATTAGAGAAAAAGGTCCACTTAGTAATGAGAGACGTACAAATTAAAACGAGGTGCCAGGGTCCAGAGAGAGCACAGCAATATGGCATTTGCCTTGCACAGGCTAAGCCAGAACGGGCCTGAGTTCAATTCCCAGCATCCCACATGGTTCCCTGAGCCTGTCAGGAGCAATTTCTGAGCACAGAGCCAAGAGTAAACCCCGGGTTTTTGGGTGTGGCCCAAAAAACAAAAAAATAAAACAAGGTGCCAATTCTTTTAAGGTACCAAATTAGCAATTAGGCTTTTAAAATGCCCATAGGGTGAAAAGTGAGCCCTTTCACCACAGCTGTGGGAATCTAATATGTGACCCCCTGCAGAGTATTAACAAAGGCCCTGAAAAATGTATGAATACTTTTGACCCAATAATCATCTTTTCAGGAACCTGTTCTCTGTAGAAGTCATGAAATACAGACAAAGCTTTACACATATAATGTTCACTAAAACCATAGTTTCATCACTCATTTATAAAATTATTCATATCACCTGAAATCTCCCATAATAAAGGCACAGTGAGAAAAAAATACATAAAGGTAATTTCACATAATAAAATCCTAACCATCCATTTTTTTGGTCTGTTTTAATGTGCTGCAAAATGAAGAAATACCATTCATTAAGTGAAAGGGAAGCATACAAAATTCTATTTGCACATGACCCTAGCCAAATACGAACTACAGATTAAAGAAAACCACTTCGGGGGCCGGGCGGTGGCGCTGGAGGTAAGGTGCCTGCCTTGCCTGCGCTAGCCTAGGACGGACCACGGTTCGATCCCCCGGTGTCCCATATGGTCCCCCAAGAAGCCAGGAGCAACTTCTGAGCTCATAGCCAGGAGTAACCCCTGAGCGTCACAGGGTGTGGCCCAAAAACCAAAAAAAAAAAAAAACCACTTCATTTCAAACTTGAATACTTTGGGGAAATTTTCTCAAAAATACCAAAGTACATGGGGCCTGAGCGATGGCACAGTAGTAGGGCTTTTGCCTTGCACACAGCTGACCCAGGATGGATTACAATTATATCCAACCACATCCCATATGGTCCCCTCCCCACCCCCCCCCCCCCGACCAAGAGCAATTTCTGAGCCCATAGCCAGGAGTAACCCCTGAGCATCACCGAGTGTGGCCCAAAATAAAAAATAAATAAATAAATAAATAAATAAAACAAGAGTACAATATTGGAGCAGAAAAAGAAGATTTGTCTCTTGCATTCAAGGCAGCATGCTTGAAAATGTAAGATATCACTCTGCCTATTATTACAAGGCCTTTAGCATCTGGGAAATGAATACCTGAGGGCATGGTCTTCACTTATTACAATGTTTGGTTCCACTTTAAGTCAAGCTTAGTAGGGACCAGGTAGAAGAAATAGAGAACTAAAAAGTTACACCGGATAAAAGATAAATACCATGTTGCCATTAACGAAGACCTTTCAGAGACAACAGTTCATTTGATCCTTGCTGGCAGTCAGTAGGCAGATCAAACCAGGAGTTAGTTGCCACAAGCCCATATTCTAGGTGAGGAAATGGGTTCAGATACTCAATCTCCCCAAAGCGACAGGTATTCATCTTGACATTGAACTTCACTCTGAGGCCTCTGACTTAAAGTCCTGGTGATCTTTCATATCACCAAGTATTTTGCTTGTTTGTTTTTGATTTAGAGTCATGTCCAACTACTCTTGACTCTGTGACAATATTAGTACAGCTACATTATCTATGCAGCCTCCTAAGTTGTCACTCTTCATAAATATCTTAGAATAAAATGAAACCTCTTTCTTTTTTTTTCTTTTTTTTTTTGGTTTTTGGGTCACACCCGGTTGTGCTATGGGGTTACTCCTGGCTCTGCACTCAGAAATCGCTCCCGGCAGGCTCGGGGGATCATATGGAATGCCGGGATTCAAACCACTGTCCTTCTACATGCAAGACAAATGCCTTACTTTCATGCTATCTCTCAGGCCCCAGAAACCTCTTTCTTAAGAGGAAAAAAAAAAATTTAACTATTATGAAGCTTCAAAATTGAATGGATCTGACTCATAGTCAAAAAAAAATATCTACCCCTGAGCACCGCCAGGTATGGCCCAAAAAAAAATATATCTGACCTAAAATTTGAACTTGAGGGGCTGGAGAGATACCATGGAGGTAGGGCTTTTGCCTTGTGTGCAGAAGGTCAGTGGTTCAAATCCCGGCATCCCATAAGGTCCCCAAGCCTGCCAGGAGCGATTTCTGAGTATAGAGCCAGGAGTAACCCCTGGCGCTGTCGGATGTGACCCAAAAATAAAAACAAACAAAAAACTTTAAATTTGCTCAAAATGACTTCTCAGAGATCCACTTCTTCATCTCTAGGTACAGGAGTAAAAGTACATAACTGAAAGAATGATGTAAGAATTAAATGAACGGGGCCCGGAGAGATAGCACAGAGGTGTTTGCCTTGCAAGCAGCCAATCCAGGACCAAAGGTGGTTGGTTCAAATCCCGGTGTCCCATATGGTCCCCCATGCCTGCCAGGAGCTATTTCTAAGCAGACAGCCAGGAGTAACCCCTGAGCACCACCGGGTGTGACCCAAAAACCAAAAAAAAAAAAAAAAAAAAAGAATTAAATGAATGAAGTATCTTAACCAGAATCTGCCCACACAATAGGTCTCAATACACTGTATTCTTTTTGTTTTGTTTTTGTTCGGGGTCACATCTGCTGTGTTCGGTTCCTGGCTTTGCACACAGGCAGGGATCACTCTTGGCAGGCTCAGAGGACCATATGGAGTGGTGGGGTTTGAACCCAGGTCAGCCACATGCAAGACAATGCCCTACCAACTAAACTATCATTTTGGCACTACATTCAATCTTTCCTCCAAAAGTTATATTAAGTGCCTGCAGTATATTTAGCACCTAACAGGAAAAAGGTTTTCAGTATTTGTTAGCCACCCAAATCTCATTCTTCTGCTTTCAACAGTCCACCAAATCTTTGCCAATGACTCAGTAACTGTCCTAAAATCATTAGAAATAACATACTAATTTTACTCAAAGCCAGATGTGACTCAGTGGTTGAGAACCTGCCTTGTATACAGAGGACCTAAGTTTAATCCTTGATACAATAATAATGATAATAGTAATAATTTTACCTAATACAACTAAAATCATGCTTGGTATTTTAAATTAATTTTTATCCCAACATGAAACGAAACATCAGCAACAAAGCAAAAGGAAAACAATTTTTTTAATTTGGAGCCACACCCAGCAGTGCTCAGAATTCCTGGTCCTGCGGTCAATAATGACCCCTCATAGTGTTCAGGAGACCATATTTGGTGCATATTTGGGTATTCAGACAAGGTTTGCAACCCCATGCAAGGCAAGTGCTTTGACCATTATACTATCTCTCTAGGCCCCAGAGCTAAGGAATTCTTTTAAAAGATAGCAATATAGGGCCAGAGACATAGCAGAGCAGTAGGGCATTTTCCTTACAAGTGACCAATCTAGAACTAACAGTGTTTCGAATCCCAGCATCCCATATAGTCCCCAGTGCATGCCAGGAGTGATTTCTGAACGCAAAGCCAGGAGAAACCTCTGAGTGCTGCCAGGTGTGACCCAAAAACAAAAAGAAACAAACAAACAAAAAAAAGGTAGCAATATAATTTTCTTTAAGCACCTGGAACTTTGACCTCTCTTGAATTTGAATTCAAATTCAACAACTAAAACTCTTAGATCATTTGATGTATTTGGGAGCGATGTGGAATATGGGACAGAAAAGACAGAACAACTTCTCCCCTTTCAAGTTTTTCATTTCTTCTTTAAAGGTGGGGATGGAAATCTAAACCCCCAGCATGCTTTCTGGAAAGTCTATATCCACTGACTGAATTATGTGTGCAAACAGCAGGCAACTTACTGGTCAGAGGAGACAGAGAATTTAATAAAGTTGATCCTGAGCATCTAGATGAGGACTTGGAGCCTGGCCAGAAGCCCACAGACCAAGGAGAACTTGCCCCCACAGAGCTCTGGATCTTTCTTACCCACTCCAGACTCAACAACCACCATCTAGGAGGGAAACCAGTAAGCCCACACTTAAGTAAGCAGAGAACTTAAGGACATAAATAAGCAAAGATGTGGAAAATAGTCCCTCTGCTACTTGTAGTGTAGCATTTCGAAGGGTGCTGCTAAGAGCCAGAGGTTTAATGAGCTTCTTCTGTGAGGCAGCAAGTGAACAAGACATTGGTCAGGACTACAGAAAAACTTTATCTGCCCTGATCTCTCCTTCCCAACTTCTGAAAAGCAGCTCCTGCTTTGTCAGTCCTAAACTCCTTATCTGAGAATCTCACCAAAACTGCAGTAGTTTATTTCTGCTCTGTCTTCCTTCTCTCCCAGGACAGCAAGATATTGAGGAAAGAGAATGAACTTTGGAATCAAGCAGACTGAGTTATCAAAGACTAAGATACATCAAAAAAGAAATGGCTTGTCTCACACACACACACACACACACACACACACACACACACACACACACACAAAACACACCAGCAGACTAAGTTATCAAAGACGAAGATACATCAAAAGATAAATGGCTCCATACACACACACACACACACACACATACACACACACCAGCAGACTGAGTTATCAAAGACAAAGATACATGGAAAGATAAATGGCTTGTATCTCTCTCACACACACACACATACACACACACACACAAACACACCAGCAGACTGAGTTATCAAAGACAAAAATACATCAAAAGATAAATGGGGCACACACACACACACACACACACCAGCTATACTTCAATGCCAGATAAGAAGTCAGTGAAAACTTTCCTAACGCAAATCCTGGAACACAGTAGGACCCACAGACTTGTCCTCTCTACTTCTTGGGAAAATCTAAACACCACCTAGATCCCAAAACCTAAAAACCACTTAAGTCCCACAGAGATCTGGCATTGGCTGTCCGATGTATTTCCTTCATACTGTCACTCTAGCTCCGTTCCTTTTTAGACACCCAACTCTCCCTGGTGGTCTAGTGGTTAGGATTCGGCGTTCTCTCTCCTTTTTAGACATCTTGTTGTACCTTTACTCAAATATCACTGTGCAGTATGATGGGAACTCTCTATGCCATATTCCAGTCCAGATAGTGGGCACTTGCCGGAGATCTAAGGAAACACACATTTATTCCAGGGGTGGGATTCTCCTACAGGGGTGCTGAAGATATGCAACATGTCTCCAGGTCTCCCAATTTCACTCCCCCATTAAACTCTTACAACTCTGGATCAATGAAGCCTGGTCCACAGTCTAGAACTCAACAATCCCTGTGAGTACTGTCTTAGGCCTCTGGTCCAACTTTAACCCAGTTGCACACCTACAGATGGTGGCAATGACTCGCAAGCCACAAATCCAAGTACATCCCCAAAGAAACTGTCACCAGCTGCCATTTCCCCAGGGAGCTGACGGAAATGCGGGTCTGCTAATAAAGACCCAGGAGAATTGCAGCTCATCCAAGCTTCTGGTTTCTATGAAAAGAAAAAGGAAAAAAGCAGAGACCCCAAACCTTAAAGCCTGGAAAGGCAAGGTTAGGGAGATTGTATGGCATTAAGGGGCTTGCCTTAAACACAACCTCATAGAGTTCCATCTCAAGCATCCATAGGATCCACTGAGCCTTGCCAGGACTGACCATGAGCACAGAGCCAGGAATAATCAGGGAGCAGAGTTAGCTGTGGGCCCCCCCCAAAAGCAAAGGACTGTATACAGAGGGAAGAGCTGGAACATGCGTTTCTATAGAAGAGACAGCCAACTTGGAAGACTTCCAGCGGCTTATTATCTAGATGCTAAGAGTCGCAGCTCAAGAAGCGCTTGCTGACGTAAGATTCCAGGCGGTGGTAACCCCAAATGGCCTAGGAGTTAGTTGGCTTTTTTTTTTCTTTCTTCTAACTGCTGCAGTAACGTGGCAATAGGGTGACAGGGTGGAAAGGAATCTCTAGCGCCTTTCATACTATCAAAACAAGCTCGAGAAGAAAACTTCCTAAAAGTCACACCTCCTCTGCCACCATTTCAATCAAGTACATTCTTGCCCTGACTTCATCATTTGGGGGGGACACACAACATCTTCCCATTGCAACCGGTGGCTTCCTGCCCTGGACCACAGAAGGTTCCATTTGTGGGGACCAACTTGAACTCGAGGAAAGGGTGGGGTGGGGACAGGGAAAGTGTAAGTTTGCAAACCCATTTTTTTTGGCAAACCACATCTTGGGGGGGGGGCTTTCCAAGCCGGATTTACTATACACTTGAGTTGTGCAAGGGAAAAATCTGAAATCCTCGTCCAGTTTGCAAGACTCCATAGGCCCTGATATCAATGGAAACTTGCAGAGAAGTGCAAGGAAGGAATTCCCTGAGGTTTCAAGAATTGCAAGCAAAAGGGGGGGACCGGGGTCTGAAAGATTGGGGGGGCTGCAAAGAGCTCGGTTGGAAGTGCACCCGAAGAAAATAAAGACAAGCAAGCCGGGTCCCTCGGTACCCACCCGATGGCTCAGAGGCGGGGTCCCAAACCCTCGGGGAGCCAAGGAGGGTAATTTGGGGCGCCCCGTCCCGTCCCCTCGCTTCCACTCACCAGGGGCCACCAAGGGCGAAGTGACGGCGCCTCCCACCAAGACAGCCGCGGCGAGGACGGAAGAGCCCGGGAATCCCTGCGGAGCCATCGCCGCGCGGCGTACCTGCGCCCTCCACCCCCAGCCCAGCCGGGGCGCGGCGTCCCGGTCTCCGACAGGCGGTGCAGCCCCGGAGCTGGCGGGAGCGCCGAGTGGCCCGGTTCGGCTCCCAGCACGCGCCCAACTCCGCCCTACATAGCCACGCCCACTAATGTTCCGCCCATCTCTAAAGCTCCGCCCACTCCGCCTCCAAACTTGGCCTGGGTTTCCGTTTAGCCCGCCCACCCCGGCTCCGCCCACTCCACCGCCCAAGTCAGCCCGGGTTTCCGCGTAGCCCCGCCCACTGACTGAGTCCCGGCTCAAGCCCCGCCCACCTGCTCCAGGCCCCGCCTTCCTGACGCAGCTCCCACTTCCTTGCCAAGTTCCGCCGCACTTTCGACTGCCCGGAATCGAACGAGGCCACGCCTCCTCTACTCTTGAACACGCCCATTCGGAAAGCCACGCCCCCTTGTCACTTTCATTCTTGCTTGCCCGCCTCTAGGGCGGTTCCGAGGAAGAAAGCGGGAGCCCCGGGCAAGGTAGGCAGGCAGTCAGGCTGGCGGGTCTATCCGGCCTGTTGGAGCCTAAGGGCATGCGGGGAAACTGGGAGTGAGCGCATGCAATTATTATTAGAAGTACCTTCATACCATCATGATGGTATGCTTCAAGGATGGAGAAACCCTGAATCTCTTAGGCCACGGGAATTCCCTTCCTTCCCCAATGCTTACTGTGCCTATGCAAAAAAAAAAAAAAAAAAAAAAAAAGTGGGGGGAACGCCAAACCCTGCCACTCCAGCACCCATACTTTTTCTTGTTTTGTTTTGATTTCTTAGTTTTTTACTTTATTTTCCTTCTCTTTTTTCTTCCACTTTTCTCTTTCTTTTTCACTCTTGTGGTTATTATTTAGAGATTTTTTTTATTTGCCGGGTCTATTTTTTCTTTTTTCTTCCGTTTTTCTTTTCTTTCTTTTTTCTCTCTGTTCTTTCTTTTTTTTTTTTTTTTTTTTTTGGTAGTTGTCACCAAATTTTTTTCTCCCTTTTTTCTTATCCTTTTTATCTCCAATGACGGTGGAATGGATGCTCAATCTACAACAAGCTGTAAAGTGGAGACCAGTTGCACTAGCATTCTGGAGGGGATAGAGAAGGGAGATATGGGATGCATACTGGGAACAGCGGGGGAGGGAGGACAGCACTGGTGGTGGGAATGCCCCTCATTCATTGTTACTCTGTACCATAAATGATGCAGTGAAAGTTTTGTAATTGGTCACAATAAAAATTTAAAAAATGAAAAAAACCAAAACCAAAAAGGGGGGGGCAGAAATAACCTTAAAGCAGAGTTAGGTGAGACCAAATCCCTGCCAAAAATATTTTACATGTTTTTCTGAAGGCTAAGAATGAGAACTATGGGGCCGGGTAGGTGGCGCTGGAGGTAAGGTGTCTGCCTTGCAAGCGCTAGCCAAGGAAGGACCGCGGTTCGATCCCCCGGCGTCCCATATGGTCCCCCCAAGCCAGGGGCAATTTCTGAGCACATAGCCAGGAGTAACCCCTGAGCGTCAAACGGGTGTGGCCCAAAAACAAAAAACAAAAAACAAAAAAAAAAAAAAGAATGAGAACTATTAAGCATTCAAATAAAAAAAAAAAAAAAGCTTTTCTTGATAAAAACTCTTTTACAAAATTAACAATAAAAAAAAAGTGCCTGATTCTCACTCCCCCCTTTGGCATCAAAGTCTTTATTTTTACTTTTTTTTTTAAAACAGCAAATTTTTATTATCTGATTTTAAAATGCACCATTGCTTAATTAAAATTTTAAATTGCTTTCCCCACTCTTTTTTTTTGTTTGTTTGTTTGTTTGTTTATTTGGGGGTTTGGGGTGGTTATTTTTTTCTTTCTCCTCTTCTTCATTTTCTCATTCCTCTTCTTCCTCTTTTCTTGTCTTCTTTTTTTTTTAATTTCGGGCTTACCTTGATTCTGCGCTCAGAGCCTGGAGTAGACCCATAGGAGATACCGTGCTAGGCAAGCGCCCCTGTTGACCTCCAAACTTTCTGATGACATCTTTATCCAGTTGACATTTTGCCTGGGTGGCAATCTGGGCGCGCGCACGCGCGAACACACACACACACACACACACACATCACATTTAAAAATATAAGAGAAAAAGACAAATCATTTACGTTTCTTTCTATCCCAACTTCATTTTAAGATGTACTTGGGGTGGGCAGGATACATATGTACACCCCAGGAACAAGTGACCTACCTCTGAGGTACAACACCAGTCCCCAAAAGAACCAAATAATTTGGGTTTTTTTTACTCGAGTGTCACACGTTTTCACAAAGTAACTTTTCAAGAGTCCACTCACACATATACATCCTTATATCAATTCAGCAAGGAAAGATATCTCCAGTTCACAGAGCAAACCAGGAATTGAAATGTGCTCACTGTTTTTATGCTCTCAACTCCGGCCCAGTGACAGCACACATTTAAAAAGACATCAGAATGGGTTTTGTAACTGAATTATCACAAACACTGACTCATGGAACTCAGTCTTTCTCTGGGAGTCTCCTGATAAGGTACTCAAGTTCAAAGCAAAAACTAAGAATATTAGCAAGGGGGACTTGGAGGGTGGGCGATTGATGGTTTTGAAAGTTTGACAGTTTTCAATAGAGGGCTTGCTGAGGGGTTGGAACTATAGCACGGGTGTTAGGGCATTTGCCTTGCATGTGGCCAACACAGGTTTGATTCCGTGGGCATCTCATATGGTACCCCCAAGCCTGTCAGGAGTGATTTCTGAGCTCTGAGCCAAGAGTAACACCTGAGTATTGCCAGGTGGCCCCAAAAATTAAAAAAAAAAAAAAAAGAACTTGCTGAGGTCAACTAGCGTGCTAGATGTTTTTCTCATGAACAAATGAAATTTATTAGCTAATAAATGTATATATTTACAGCAAGTCTACTGCTAGATTCTGAAGAGCAGTTGCTCTCTGGGCCAAATCTGGGCCCCTAGGAATGGTTGAAGACAGCATGGATTCTGCCTTTCATTGTTAAAGATATTACACTATGTTCTGTGCATAATTTGGTCACCTCCTACAGATTGGCAGGCAAATAATTTTATCCCATCATTAAAAAAAAATGACAAAATGGTGGGGCTGGAGAGATAGTACAGCAGGTAGGGAGCTTGTCTTGCAAGCAGCAACCCTGGGTTCGATCCTTAGCATCTCATATGGTCTCCTGATCACGGCCAGGAGTTTCCTGAGAGCAGAGTCAGGTATAAACCCTGAACTCTCCTGGGTATGACAAAAAATAAAATAAAATAAAATTTTATACAGATTAGCTCAGAAGAACCATGACAGTTCCTAACAAGAAAAAGAGCCTCAGGCCTATAAATTACACTATAATTATAAGTGATAGCAAGGGAGTCAAATAATTTGCAGGGACTAGGGTAACGTTAAAAGATTCAATGCTTTCTGTTAAAATAAATCAATAAATTAAAAAGTTTGGACTAGTGAAACTGGAGTGATACACAGAGAAGGACGTTTGTCTTGTATACAGCTAACTTGAGATCGATCCCCTGCATACTATATAGTCCCTCTAGCAGTGCCAGGAATGACCCCTAAGCATAGAGCTTGAATAACCCTGAATACTGCAAGGTATGGCCCCCCAAAAAATAGGGGCGCTAGAGAGATAATACAGCAGTTATTATCCTTGCACACAGCCAACCCCAGTTCATTCTTCCACACCTAATATTGTCCCCAAGCACCATCAAAAGAGATCCTTGAATAAAGAGCAGGAGAAAGCCCAGAGCACAGCCAAGTGCATCCCAAATAAAAAATATAAATGTTTCACTTTTACAGTTTGAAATTTAGCCATTATAAAAAACAGTACCAGTAGCATATCTAACAACTTAGTTGAATAGAGTGTCTGCTTCTGGCAGGAAGCAAGAGCTGCAGGGAATCAGTAATCTTCTACTAAAACCCTTATTTTACAGTTGACAGTTAAGTGACTGCCAGATAACTTATAATTTAGTAACAAGCATGGGTTGGAATCTAAAGTTCTGAAATTTACCTTCTCAGACTTTCCTGTAACATCTAGTCATTACAGATGTGCACACATTATAGCTATCTTACTGCCCTATTCCTCCATAGACACACAATTGCACATCCTGTGGAAGGATGTAAGGGAAAGGAGAGGGTGGGAAGGTGCAAAAAGAGAGGGAAGGAAGGATGGTTGGAAAATAAAGTGTAACTGAAATTATTTTCCAGGCATTTCCCCCATGCAGATCTATTCACACAATTTTAAACATCTTTCACATTCATAATCTAAAATTGCATATCAAAAGTCATTGTTGAGGCCAGAGCAATAGCATAGCAGGTAGGGCATTTGCCTTGCATGCAGCTAACTTGAGTTCAACCCAGAACATCTCATCTGGTCCCCAAGCCTGCCAGCAGTAATTTCTGAGTGCAGAGTCAGGAGTAATCTGAGTGACAGCAGGTGTGGCCCCCAAAACCCAAACTCCTTCCAAAAAATAAATCATTGTTTATTATTTAATTTTAGGAGGTCTCCAAGCATTGTCTAAGAGGTTCAGGGACCCCTGTAGGCAATTCTCAAGCAAGTAATACAATGCAAGGACCCTCAGTTATGATGATGTTCGAGCCCTACATTTCAGGGGGTTCCTGTGCAACACTGGTGGTTCCCAGTCATGTTCAGGGAACTATGTGATGTCAAAGACTCAGGACTGTAGACAAGGCAAGTGCCTAACTCCTACACTATCTCTCAACGCCCCAATACTTTAAATGTGAAGACTCCAGCCAATATGATGAAAGATTTTTTAGTATTGAGAAGCCAATATCATCGTTTTTCTGACTTCCTAAGACTATAAGATCTTCCCTCTGATTTTTAGAAATAAACTTAAAAGACAGTTGTAGCTCACTCTTAGATTTAGCCTTACCTTGTGGCAAGCATTTTTTCCTATTTCTTCATCAAATACTCCTCACTGTTTTTGTGTTTTCACAAATAATTATTTCTGATCCATATTTCAAAGCAATGCGAGATTGATGCCTTTACTTAAGTTCACCAGCTGTTACATTGTGCTGCCAAGACCCAAAACCCAGATCAGCTTGCTCCAGGCTTGCACTTAAACTTCTAAGTCTGAAATGCAAAATACAAACTGATCAGCATTCTTCTCCCAATATAGTCTTATATCATTGTATGCTTCACTTAGCTTTTTGAGCTCTGTAACAACAATTGATTACAAGTTTTATTTCTTCAAGGAGAAGAATTGACTTATGCTAATAAACTCTTTAAAAAAATGCCCATAGAAACCAAACTTATAAATATATATTGTCTTTTCTGAATTTTGCGAAGATTTTTTTTGTTTGTTTTTCAGTTTCTCTGTAAGAATTCAGTTAATCACTCCCCTCAGTAGAAACCTTTCCTGTTTTCCTCTCTGCTGCTAAGGTGGTAATTTTCATCACCATCATTTAAATGAGTAAGACCTAGTTGGCTTGTGCTTAATTAATGTTAAAAAGACTTCTGCAGAGGTCTCTATAGAATTTTTTCTTTCTGTGATTTAAATTCTTCTGAGAGGTTGTGTCCAGGAGAATAGACTGAAGTTATTTAAAAATACATTATGAGTCAGAGTGATAGTGTAAGAGGTAAGTCACTCACCTTGCATTCCACCAACAGTGTTTTGAATTTCTGATATCACATACTGTTCCCTGAGCACAGTGTCACACAGGAGTACACAGCCAAGAATAGCCTCTCCGGGGCTGGAGAGATAGCATGGAGGTAAGGCGTTTGCCTTTCATGCAGGAGGTCATCGGTTCGAATCCTGGCGCCCATATGGTCCCCCGTGCCTGCCAGGAGCAATTTCTGAGCCTGGAGCCAGGAATAACCCCTGAGCACTGCCGGGTGTGACCCAAAAACCAAAAAAAAAAAGAAAAGAAAGAATAGCCTCTGCCTACCGTATGATGTAGCCCCAAACCATAGAAAGGGTTATCAGAAAAATAGGGAATTTGACAAAATTTAGGATGTGACAAATGTTGTGATATGACATAAGGATATAGTGTATACCTAGTTCTAGCTGAGGGAAGGAGTTAAAATGGATAATCATTACACATTTAATAAAATATTTAATCCTGGAGAGACAGCGTGGAGGTAAGGCGTTTGCCTTCCTTGAAGAAGGTCAGTGGTTCGAATCCCGGCATCCCATATGGTCCCCTGAGCCTGCCAGGAGCGATTTCTGAGCATAGAGCCAGGAGTAAGTCCTGAGCGCTGCCGGGTATGACCCAAAAAGGAAAAAAAAAAAAAGAAGAAGAACTGGTTTATAACCTACTGGTTTTTAAGTATACAAGCTTGTGTATCAGCATTTCTTTTGGTCCCCTGAGCCTGCCAGGAGCAATTTCTGAGCATAGAGCCAGGAGTAACCCCTGAGCGCTGCCAAGTTTGACCCAAAAACAAACAAACAAACAAACAAACAAACAAAAAACAAAAAATGTAATCCTTTTTTTAATATTTTTCTTTATTTAAACATCTTGATTACAAATATGATTGTGATTAGGTTTCCGTCATGTAAAGAACACCCCCCTTCACCAGTGCAACATTCCCACCACCAATGTCCTAAATCTCCCTCCATCCAACCCCACCCCTACCTGTACTCTAGACAGGCTTTCCAGTTCCCTCATTCATTCACATGATTATGGAGTTCTCAGTGTAGTTATTTCTATAACTGCACTCACCACTCTTTGTGGTGAGCTTCATGAAGTGAGCTGGAAGTTCCAGCCCTCCTCTCATTGTCTCTGAGGATTGTTACAAAAATGACTTTTATTTTTCTTAAAACCCATAGATGAGTGAGACTATTCTGTGTGTGTGTCTCTCTCTCTCCCTCTGACTTATTTCACTCAGCATGATAGATTCCATATACATCCATATATAGGAAAAGTTCATGACTTCATCTCTCCTGATGGCTGCATAATATTCCATTGTGTATATGTACCACAGTTTCTTTAGCCATTCGTTTGTTGAAGGGCATCAACAATAGCCTGGCTATTGTGAATAGTGCTGCAATAAATATAGCTGTGAGGAAGGGGTTTTTGTATTGTATTATTGTGTTCTTAGGGTATATCCCTAGGAGTGGAATAGCTGGGTCGAACTTGCTCTTTTGTTTGTTTGTTTGGGGGCCACGCCTGGCAGTGCTCAGGAATTATTCCTTGCTCTGTGCTCAGAAATCACACATGGACAGATACTGGGGATACAAGACAACACCTTCTCTCTATCCTATCACGCTGGCCTCTTAAACTTGCTTTATTTTATTATTTTTCTAACTTTACTTAACAAACATCATTGTTACAAAATTGTTCATAATACAACTGTTTTGAGAATTCAATGTTCCAGCACTAGTCCCACCATAATGTGACTTTCTCTTCACCATTGTCCCCAGCTTTATACCTACCCCCACCACACCCCTGTACAAAATAATTTATTTTAAATTGCTTTTTTATTAATTTTTTATTTTTAATTATGAGAACAAAGATGCAAAGAAAGAGGACAAGGTAAAGTTACCGTGGAAGGACAATCACCCATAAACAGAATTCTCAGTAGTCCCATTGCTGATATCTTAACTTTGAACTTTCAGCCAAAGATCACTAAGAAAAATAAAACAGAACCCATGTACAATTACTTTGTCCCTCAAGTCCCCAGATTGTAGTACATAATATTTCTTAGTAGCACACAATGCAATCTAAAGACATAAAATTTATGTAACTCTTAAACATTGAAGGCAAAGTACTTTTTTACATTTTCATGCACATGCATATTAGTTTAAGTTAACCTCAAAAGTTTAAGTGGGTTGTTTTTCTTAAGGATTAGAGTCAAAGGAGCACAGTAAAAACGGTGTTAGAATGGCAATTATTGTTTGCATAGGCCCACCAAAATATGACGGACATGGAAAGGAAAAGCCTTGGCCTAAATACAAGGAGACCCTACCCCTGAAGTTTCCTGGCATAAGACCAACTCTAGGCTCCAGGCAAACTAGTTTGTCCAATCCAGGTCATAATCTGTAGTGCCAATACACTTTTATTTTTCACACAGTCTCTGTTGTTGGTATCATGTTTCTGTATTAAAGATCCTGGAATCTGCATATCTTACATTGCAGTCAGGATGGTGCAGATGCAGAGCATCCTCTCGTTTCACCTCACAATTAAAGGGCAATGCAAAGAACCCTGTCCTGTAAGCAGGTCGTTGTTGTTGTCAAGTCTTCTTAGTGTTAAGGGAAGTCTCTTTTGAGCAGGTCGATGTCACAGCCGTGGTAGGGTCTTCCGTGGTAGAGGATTGCTTCCAGGTGTTGTTATAAAAAACCTTGGATGTTTCGTAGATAGCTTCTCTGGTTCAGGGTGAATGGAGGATGCCCATTCTTCTGAGGCCTGTGCCAGGTCATTATATCAATGTTCAGGGTGTAAGGCCCCATTTCACTACGAGATTTGTGTGTTCCAATCTGTATTAGATAAGAACTTACTTGTATGTATAGTATTTTCCCATTTTAATGTGCCTATGCAAACAAGGAACAATGCCACGTGGCGTTATCGGCGCATATGGGGACCATAAGAACAAGTCCAACAATCCCCATGACATGGTTCAACCATAAGCATTAAACTGAGGGACTCTTCCACCAAAATTCCTTATTGAACAGTTCACAAAGAGAAGACAAGATAAAAAGTGGGCAGAATCGTCACAGTAAAAGAATATTTAGAAAGAGTTATAGCTGTTAAAGAAAATACACATAAAATATTCAAAAGACATATGTGTCCATTTTATGTCTTTTGAAATAGTTGGGGGTTGTTAAGTCCAATGCATGACTTTGGTCTGTGATTAGAACTGTGTAGTACTGAAGTTAAAAAGGGTAAATGTGAGGTACTGATAGTTGGGGGTGAGAGAGTTAAGGAGTAATAATGAGCTTTGTAGGGGTGTGAGAAAGGGCAGAATCTGTTGGGGCGGGAGGTTGGTCTTAGTGCCTAAAAAATTAAAGAACTGAGGGTAAAGAGAGTTAATTAACGGGAAGATAACAAATCCAAATTGGAAGATGAGGGAGTAGAAGGGGCTCTGGTGTGGAGGAGGGGAAATATATCAGAGGGGCTATAAACATTGTATAGATGAATTGTTTATGGATTAGGCTTGGCAGTCATAGAGGACCACTGTATAGGAAGTACCGTCTACATATACACTGATTTTAGAGACCTATTTGAATAGTATCCTCCAAATCTAGGGAATTCTATTTCTTTTTCCTAAAAACAGTCAAGGATTAAGAATATTTTGGGGTGTTGTTAAAAAGTATATATGTTGCACGGGCACATTTGTGCCCGCACTTTTGAAAATGAATAATAGTAAGAAGGGAACTCCTGAATGGGGTCCTGTCTGGCGTGGGGGAATCTCAGTCCCCTGAATTAAGTTGAAACAAAAACAACACAAAATGGAAATTGAAATTGTCATAAAATAGTTAGGTAAAAGAAAATTTGTGAAAATTGTTATATCTCACCATAGTGTTATAAAAGTCGTTGAGAATTTCCTCTATTACTAGTTGAGCCTTCTGTGCTACTGTTTTCTCTTATTGAGTTTAGAGTAGACATCTATGCTTCTTTCTGTCTAATTTTCTGTCTTCCTGCTAGGCTGTCAGTATTGTGGAATTTGGCAGTGTTGCACACTCAGCTCATATGAGGCCACATACTCTAGGAGTTCCAGAAGCTGTAGAATTGGGATGATTCTCAGTCCATCCACCTCCTAAGGAGTCTTCAATCTGAAAACCAAAGTAACTGCGAATTTCATTAGCTTTGTGTCTTCTCTGAGACTCATTGTAAAGTTATAAAGTTGGGTCATTTATATGGCAGAAGCTATGAGATGTGGGTATGGCTGCTGGGGCTTCAGGCAAAACACAGGTATATGGGGCCGGAGAGATAGCATGGAGGTAGGGTGTTTGCCTTGCATGCAAAACAATGGTGGTTCGAATCCCTGTATCCCATATGGTCCCCCGAGCCTGCCAGGAGCTATTTCTGAGCAGATAACCAGGAGTAACCCTTGAGCACCGCTGAGTTTGGCCCAGAAACAACAACAACAAAAGAAAAGGTCTGTGGAAAGGTGGATAGAAGATAAGGCACCAAAATCTGTGGGTCATAGGTTTGTATAATCTCAATAAAAAGTAGATCAATTATAGTCCAGTAGTTGTCTTAAATTATAACCAATGATATTATCACCAACATTTTTTTAACAGTAAGGTCATTCTTACTTTTATTCAATAGGATTTTGCTTGTTTTATGATGCTCAGGAGTTACTTCTGTGCTCAGAAATAAGTCCTGACTTGGGGGGACCATAGTGATGCATGCAAGGCAAATTCCCTACCTGTTGGACTTTTACTCTGGCCCCTGGATATTTTTTTAATCATTGGCCAGGAAACTGTAAGAGATTTATGCTAATTTTTTCAATGTGTACAGTGAAAAGTCATAGAAATCTATGGTTAGGTCAACAGTGTTGTCCATGATATCCAAATCACCATGATGCACAAATCATCAAATCACCACTGGATTGTGTCCCAGTGGGCACCAGTCTCTTGAGGAGAGCATGTCAGTGACTCAGATCACTGATGCAAATCTTCAAAATCTAGGTGTGTTTACATTGGCCTGGCTAATCTCAGTAAAACACAAGAAAAAAAATTATAGTGGGGGACTTCACAATTGAGTCCTTATTAAAAAAATACACTTTCCAGAGAACATATTTTCTTAGACATGACGTGTTTATTTTAGACACCTTTCCTTTTAATTGCAACCAACAAAAACAAGTAGCAGTTTATTAAATTGGTATTTATTATAAATCAGTAAAATTTTATTGAAGTATTCTCACAAGTTAAAGGAAGTGGTGGACTATGTCTCAAACTCAAGAAAATTAAAATTAAGGGAAAATAATAATACAGAGAGGCATTTACCTTGAATGCAGCCAACCCAGATTCAATCCCAGAATCTCATATGGTCCCCTAAGCACCACCAGAAACAATTCCTGAGTATAGAGCCAGGAGTAACCCCTATACACACCTTGGTGTGCCCCGCAAAAAAATAGAACTAAGAACAGTAAATGGTAAATAGTAAATGAAGCACCTTGCCATTTCTCTGGGCTGCTACAATGTTTTCTTTTTTTTTTTTTTTGTGGTTTTTGGGTCACACCCGGCAGTGCTCAGGGGTTATTCCTGGCTCCAGGCTCAGAAATTGCTCCTGGCAGGCACGGGGGACCATATGGGACGCCGGGATTCGAACCGATGACCTCCTGCATGAAAGGCAAACGCCTTACCTCCATGCTATCTCTCCGGCCCCTGCTACAATGTTTTCATGTCTGTCTCTTAGCAAGTGTATTTTCTTGCATACTCTCTTTCATTTTCTCTCTCTTTGTCTCTATCTCTCTATCACACACATTATTATCATCCATTTATCTTGTTTAGTGTCTCTCCTGACTGTCTGCACCCAGGTTTTACTCAGCATGACCTCCATAGATTGATTTCCTGTCTCAAGACAATATGGTCTTGCCCAGATAATGTAACTATACCTCCTAGGCAGGGGCATTGGTCATGGCTCTCACACTTTCTTATGGGTTCTGATAGGAAATATCATGGAAACCAATAGAAGCATGAGTTTCCTATAGAAAAGGTGATCATTGGTGCCAAATATACGGAGTAATTTCAATAGGGACTAAAAAACTATACACAAGTCAGGAAATAAAGTTGTTGAGGACTCTTGTGAATATACATTAAAAAAAAAAATTAAGAGAGGGGCCAGCACAGTGGCGCTAGAGGTAAGGTGTCTGCGTTGCCAGCCTAGAGCCTAGGACGGACCGAGGTTCGATTCCCCCCACCCCGTCTCATATGGTCCCCCATAGCCAGGAGTAACCCCTGAGTGTCACTGGGTGTGGCCCAAAAACAAACAAACAAAAAAACATTAAGAGAGAAGAAGTGACAGTAGGGGGATAATGTAAAACTAGTGATAAAGTTCTTACTTCAGAAGATTAGATATGATTAAAGAGAGCAAGAGGAAGAGGATGAGGGGAGGAGGATAGCCTTGGGAATCAAGAAATTTTATGAAATGCAAGTGATTCTTATAAGAGGAAAATATACAGAAAGGAAGATAAGAAGTTCACTAATGACAAAAGTTCAAAATTCCTAATATCAAATTCAAAATACTTAATACCTAAGCTCAAAATATTTAATACCAAAGTTCAAAAGTGGCCGAGATGGAATTGAGAGTGTAGGCCTGGGAGAAAAGAATATTTCATGCTATAAAATGGAAAGGAATAGGTAAAAGCAAGGCATAGGTATGACTATATTTGCAGGTGGAGAAATCAAAGATTCACAAATGTGCCCTCTGATCATGGAAGGGATGAAGATGATGAGACCTTTAGGAGATCAAGATTTGAGATTGAGAACACTATTATAACCTACAGAACTGTATCAAACCCTATAGAACAGTATCATATGCTACATGATTGTATCATACCCTAAAGAATAATAGCATGCCCTATAGTACTGTATTATACCCTACAGAACAGTGTCAAACCTATAGAATAGCATCATTCCTACAGAAATGTGTCATATTCTATGGAACTGTATAATACCCTACAGAACAGTATCAGAGCCTATAAGAACTGTATCATATCTTATAGAAAAGTATCAGATCCTATAGATACAGAACTGTATCATATCATAGAGAATTCTGTGTGTAAATTGCTAGATTGGGGGGTACTTTTTGTAGCAAGAACAATAAACTAATCCAGATTAGTAATTTTTGTTTTTGTTTTTGGGCCACACCTGGCAGTGCTCAGGGGTTACTCCTGGCTATCTGCTCAGAAATAGCTCCTGGCAGGCACGGGGGACCATATGGGACACCGGGATTCGAATCAACCACCTTAGGTCCTGGATTGGCTGCTTGCAAGGCAAACACCACTATGTTATCTCTCCGGGCCCCCAGATTAGTAATTTTACTTCTATACAATGGCTCTTGAAAAATTAACGGCCAAACACAAACTGAGAGATCTTCCTTTGGAATGAATGTCTAGGTGTGTAGACATGTGTTAAGAGCTATAATTGTTGAACAACAATAATGTGCTAAGGTTCTAGACCAGTATGGTCTCATGGGAATTCTAGAAATATACCTACAACTTTCAAAGTTCCAACACTGTCAGTACTACCACTGGCACGTCAACTTGTTCATTTTTTGCCAGAGGGAATTGGGAGTAGAAAAGTTTCCATCTTGTGTCTCTTTGTTTGGGGTCTTATTTATTGGTTTTTGAAAAATAAAGGAAGTTTACAACATCAAACTAATTGTAGCTGTCAATGTGACTAGATATTAAACACAGGACCATTTACATGGTAAGCACTTAGTAAAGATGTTAATACAATACCTAGATGTCTTACAATGTAAATAAATGCAGTAGTTCTGTGAGAAATTTTGACTTTAAATGACAATCTGAGCCATAATTATAATGCCAGATCCAAGGGGATTATAGAACTAACAAATGATGCCCTTTTCTCTAATGAGCTATATTATTTCTTCAAAATTATAGGTTTAACTATAATATGAGTTGCAATATTCCTGATACTTGCACTTTGCTAAAATAAGATTTTTTATTTATTTTATTTTATTTTATTTTCATTTTTGGGTCACACCCGGCAGCACTCAGGGGTTACTCCTGGCTCCACGCTCAGAAATCGCTCATGGCAGGCTCGGGAGACCATTTGGGATGCCGGGATTCGAATCAATGACCTGCATGAAAGGCAAATGCCTTACCTCCATGCTATCTCTCCGGCCCCAAAATAAGATTTTTTTACTGAAAATTGACACTTGAAAAAAGTGCAGTTAGTTTTTAATTTTCTTTCTCTCTCTCTTGCAGTTAAAACTGTCAAAAATGATTAGCAGGGATTAAAGAGATAGAAAGTGCAGTGAGCAAGGTATGTATCCGACCCAGGTTTGATCCCCTGCAGGACTTAGTGTCCCCCTGATTCCCACCAGGAGTGAATCTAGAGCTTAGAGCCAGAAGTAGGCGTGAGAACCACTGAGTGTGGATCAAAATTAAAAGTAATATGCTGGGCCCGGAGAGATAGCACAGCGGTGTTTGCCTTGCAAGCAGCCTATCCAGGACCAAAGGTGGTTGGTTCAAATCCCGGTGTCCCATATGGTCCCCCGTGCCTGCCAGGAGCTATTTCTGAGCAGACAGCCAGGAGTAACCCCTGAGCACCACTGGGTGTGACCCAAAAAGCTTAAAAAAAAAAAAAAAAAGTAATATGCTGTGAAGAAGTTAATTGCAAACAGAAAATGTTATTGGTGAAATCAGTTCCTGAGACCAGAGAGATAGTCACAGGGGTTAAGATGCCTACTTTGGGGGCCGGAGAGATAGCATGGAGGTAAGGCTTTTGCCTTTCATGCAGAAGGTCGTGGTTCGAATCCCGGCATCACTTATGGTCCCCCAAGCCTGCCAGGAGCAATTTTTGAGCACAGAGTCAGGAGTAACCCCTGTGCGCGGCTGGGTGTGACCCAAAAACCAAAAAAAAAAAAAAAAAAAAAAAAAGATGCCTACTTTGCACATGGCTGACCCAGGTTTGAGGTTTGATTCCCAGCTTCACAAATGGTTCTGGCTGGTTCCCTGAGTACCTCCAGGAGTGATCCCTGTGCTCAAAACCAAGAGTAAGGAGTAATTTTGAAAAGTCTAATTTATCTGTCAAAAAGGATAAGATGATATATTTTTAAATCATGAAATTTTAGTAAAGAAAAATATTTTTAATGATTCAACTTTTTTGACTGAAGAAAGTTGAAATTTTTCAATGAACTTTCTTTTCATGCTGTGACATTTTGATTTCATGTATTTGAAATTATTTTCTTATTTCTGTCTACAGATGGCCTGGTATGTTGCTCTTGGCTTTAATATCATTTTCCTCGATAATTCCAGCCATAAACCTATCTTCTAAATCATGCTTATTAGATTCCTAATGGGTAGCCTGTATAAATGCAGGCTGAAAGCAGAGCCTAGACCTAGACCTCTAGATTGCTATCAAAATGCTTTTAATGCTAACAAACTTTCAATTATGCTCTGAAACAGAAAAGGAGTCCACCAACAATTCACTCAGTGCTTTGCATATGTTTCATTTTTCTGCCCCCAAATTCAAATATAGTACATTTCTAAACATACTTTTTCCTTTAGAAACCAAATAGTTTTTGCATATGGTAAAAATATAAAATCTCGGAGAGATAGCACAGCGGTGTTTGCCTTGCAAGCAGCCGATCCAGGACCAAAGGTGGTTGGTTTGAATCCCGGTGTCCCATATGGTCCTCCTGTGCCTGCTGGGAGCTATTTCTGAGCAGACAGCCAGGAGTAACCCCTGAGCACCGCTGGGTGTGGCCCAAAAAAAACAAAAAAACAAACAAAATATATATATATATATATATATATATATATATATAAAATCTATTTTATGGAGCCAGAGAAATTGTGTAGCAAATAATGTGGTTTCCTTCCATGTTTCTGACCATTGTTTAATCCCTGGCACCCAACATGGACCTCTAAGTTCTACTAGGTGTGAACCCTAACCACAGCTCAGTATGGCCCCCAAATTAAATCAAATCAAATCAAAATACCATGATATACTAATTGCTAAAAAAGACCCTATTGAGTTTATTTTAGTATCATTTTGTACTGATAGATTTTATATGCATGTATATATAGTATTACTAGTATATATGTATGTATATATATTTTATACAGTATCATTAGTATTCTTTCAGGTTGTTAGTCTCTTAAAATATTGTCTTGGGTGGTAGAGATAGTATAGTGAATACAGTGAATACAGCACTTGCCTTGCACCTTCGCAAACTGCTGATCTAGGTTCAATCCCAGCACTACATACACAACCTGGAATGACCTCTGAATGCCCCTAGCTATAACCCCAAAATGTCCTGAAACAAACAAAACACATTTTCTTTGTAACTGTAAACCATTAATTATTATCTTACTGTGGACATGTATTTCTTAACAAATGCCACGAAGAGCAATTTTATTCATTAGTTGCTTAGCTACATTTTAAGACTGTATTTCTAGAAATAAGTTTAAAAAATCTTAGTATTCTTCCAGATTAAGGGAAAGAGAGGAAAACCCATTTCATCCAGTTTGTGCAAGTGTGCTTCCTAGTTCTTTTCACTGACCAGACCTTCAATAATAGAACTGACCCCAAAGAACTTTCAATGATGGTAAACAGTATTTCATATTTGCACTGTCTAATAGATACCCAATAATCCTTTGTGGCTATTAAACACTTAAAATGTGATGAGCCTAGTTTAAATAACCACATTCACTTAATAGGATATTGGACAGGATAAAGGGAAAAAGCAAAATAAAGTCATTAAAACTGGAATTTACCAGAGCTGGAATTTACAGCAGAAAAAGCAAAATAAATGTATTAAAACTAGATTTTACCAAGGCTGGAATTTACAGCAGAAAAAAAAACAAATAAATTAATTAAAACTAGAATTTACCGGGGCTGGAATTTAGAGCAATAGGGCATTTGCCTTGCACTCGATGGACCCAGGAAGGACCTGAGTTCAATTCCCAGTATCCCAATGGTCCCCTGAGCCAGGAGCAATTTCTGAGCAGAGTCAAGAGTAACCCTTGAGCACTGCTGGGTGTGGCCCAAAATAAAAAATAAATAAATAAATAAATAAATAAATAAAAGTAATTCTCTAAATTATATTTTAAATTTTTTGTCTCAAGTTTACATTTTCTCTACTGACACCTAATATTAATATTTTTAATTTGTAAGATCTCTCTTTTGTTTCATATTTAGTTTAATAATGATTTTTAATAATTGGAAGTAAAAAATGATAGATAACAACCTAAAAACTTGAAGTTTTACATAAACTTGAAATTTTAATTATCATAAGGAACTAAGGATTCTTATGTAATTATGTATGTCAAAAATAATATCATTCAGACTTTCAGAAGTAGCTTGAATGTACTAAAAAAAAAAAACCCGACATGATTCATTAATACTACAGATTTGAAAGACAAATTATTCCAGATTATTGCCAAGTGTTCCACATTACAAACATGGAAAAGCAAAAATTCAGCCGAATTTTGGTTTTATTTTCGATAAACGACAATTAAAAGAATTCATCTCTTTGGGTATAAAATATAAATAGCTCAGTGGCTAAGGTGCCTGTCACACAAGCACAAAACTCTGAGTTCAAATTCTAGGTCTACTACTTATGCTGACATTGAGCGCAGTCCTGGCAACTCTACTGCCTGTAACCTTCAGTGTTGAAGGCATGGGGGTACAATTTCTGGGGCAGCCAAGTGTGTGATTTAGCACCACTAAATTAAACTTTTTTTCTTCTTTCTTTTGCTTTTTTTAGGCCACACCTGGCAGGTCTCAGGGGTTACTCTGACTCTGCACTCAGAAATCTATTCCTGGCAGGAATAGGGGAACATTTGGGGTGCCAGGGATCAAACCCAGGTTAGCCATGTGCAAGGCAAATGCCATAGCTACTGTACTATCTCTTTAGCCCCATTTTTCAGTAATATTTAAAGAATTTCAATAAGAAGGAATAGAACCTCCTCAGGAAGTTATGATATCTAAAACAAACAAACAAAAAACCCATAATGTGAGAAATAAGAATAATGGGAACTCTTAAAACAAATGTACAATTCAAGTCTATAATGATACCAATACACTGACTACAAATTAAATCTGTATTGGTTTAAAAAAAAAAATAAAAAACAACCAAAAGGGCAGGGCTGTGACACAGCAGTAGAGCATTTGCCTTGCACACACTAACCTAGGACTAACCACAGTTTGATCCCCTGGCGTCCCATATGGTCCTCCAAGCCAGGAGTGATTTCTGAGCACATAGCCAGGAGTAACCCCTGAGCGTCACCGGGTGTGGCCCAAAAACAAAAACAAAAACAAAAGGGCAAACCTGTTCTACGTCAGGGAAAATGATGGACACTTAGAGAATGGCAGCTCTCTGTGCTGACGGTACCCAATGTCTCTCTACGTTTCTCCTTCCAGGTAATTAATACCACCTGCTTTTCCACATCAGTGCTAGTGCAGGAAGCAGCTTGCTGCTCATGTACTCAGAAATGTCATATGGAATCACAATGAAAGGGCATGTGATTAAAATAACAAAGTGAAATACGTTGGAAACTGAATGTTTAAAAAAACAAAAAGAGGCAGGAAATAAAGCATATACCTGTCATTTGTCTCTGTGAGAAAGACCAAAAGGTAAAATTTTAGGAGACTCTCTGGGCTCCCAATATGGGCATAGTAATAGAGACAAGCTTACCGCACATCCTCTCTTTATGTTTCCAAAATATTGGCTCTTGACTGATAGATTCTTTGAGTGACTATATAACATGTAAAATATAAAGGAATGGATTGAAAGTGGGGGAAAGTGGTTATAGGCTCGGATCACCAAATTATTGAAGATAATTTGTAATTTTTGATTACAATATAATTTTTAACTCCTCCCCAAAATTAACTACTGCTATCTCTTGATATCTGAAGGCATTGGTTTCAGGACCCCTGAAGATATCAAAATATCCCTAAGTGTTTGAGCCCTTTATAGTTCACCTCTGTATACCAGGGCTTTGCATCCATAGACTCAACCAACTAATATCTACAGTGGGCCGAATCAGTTAATGTAGGACCAGTAGAAAGAAAAACTGAGGGCTATAGAAATAGTACAGTCGGCAGGGCACTTGCCTTGTACCTGTTATCAATCCCCAGCACTGCATATGGTCCTAGGTATATTAAAGATTCACATCAGGAGAACCTGAGCAGAGAGCCAATAGTAAGTCCTAAAAACAGCAGAGTGTGAACCCCACATCTCTCTCTCTCATCCAACAACCATAAATACAAACAGACCTTCAACATTTCATAACCTGTTCCAGGATCAAATTATTCAGAAACCTGTCCCTCTATTGTTTTTCTTTTATTTATTTATTTATTTATTTTTGGTTTTTGGGTCACACCTGGTGGTGCTCAGGGATTACTTCTGGCTCTATGCTCAGAAGTCACTCCTGGCAGGCTCAGAAGACCATATAGGATGTCAGGATTTGAACCAGGGTCTGTCCTGTATTGGACACTTGCAAGGCAAATGCCTTGCCATTGTGCTATTGCTCCAGTCCCCTCTATTGTTTTTCAATGAATAATTTCATTAATTGAACTTTGCAATATGTTTTGCAATTTTACATATGTGTATGCATTGCTAAACAATACTTTTTCCCTTTTTTGTTTGTTTTGGGACTCAGGAGTACTCAGTGGTACTCAGTGGTACTCAGGAGCTCTTCCTGGCTCTGTGCTCAGGAGTGATCCTCAGCCATACTGAGGGAACAAAATGTGGTGCAAAGATTGAACCAGAGTTACAGCAGTAGCTGCATGCAATGAAAGTGTCTTACCTCCTATACTATCTCTATGGCTTCCTAATTATTTTATATACATTTTCCATAAGCTTTTTTAACTTACATAAATAGTGTGAATTTCTTGTATTTTTTATACTTGTATTTTACTACACAACATTGTTTGCAAGATTAATCCTTATTGAGACATTTACTATCAGTTTTTCCACCCTTAACTACTCCATTCTATAGAGACACTACAAATATTAATCCTTTATGATATCAGACGCTTGGACTGTTTATACTTATTCTATTACAAATCATTAAGGTTCCCTTGGAAGATATATACATATCCAGGCACATATATGCTGGGTCATGCAATATTTATGAAAATAATATAACATGCAATGGCACATTATTGTCTAAGAAATCATACTGGTGTGTTAGGAGTGAAATTTGTCAATTTTTACAATCTGATGATTATAAAATAGTTCCAGTACCTATCATCACAATTGACTAATTACCCCCAAAATTTAGAATCTTAAAACAATCGTTTATCATTTTCATGAGTCAAGGATCAGTGAGATGGTGGTATTGACCTTGCCCAGGGTTGGGGGACTACTAGCAGTCACAGACCACAGATAACGGTTTGGAAAGCAATGGGTTGACTGGTCTAATGTGTTCTCATGATTCACCTGTGTTCCATGAGTCTCTTCATTAAGACTTTCCAAACTGGGGCCAGAGTGATAGCACAAACTGGAGGGCGTTTGGCTTGCATGTGGCTGACCCAGGACAGATCCGGATTAGATTCCCGGCATCACACATGGTCCCCTGAGCCTGCTAGGAGCTATTTCTGAGCACAGAGCCGAGAGTAATAATCCCTGAGCACCACTGGATGTGGCCCAAAAACATAAATAAATAAATAAATAAATAAATAAATAAATAAATAAATAAATAAATAAATAAATAAACAAACAAATAAATAAATGCTTTTTAAAAATAATTTTAAAAAGATTTTCCAAACTGGTCCTCATAGCTAATACAAAGGAGCAAGAAAAAAAACCAGAAATACATAAGATAATTGTTTGTTCAAGTTCACACACAGCATGTTTGCTGGTGTGATGTCCAGCATGGTTATGCCAGACTCAGTGATGGAGAATATGTCTCATTAGGTATCATCAAGTATGCATACTGGGAGGCTTAAAAACCTGAGTCACTGATACTTTTAATCACCAGAAATAACTTTGTGTTTCCTTGATTAACATTCAGATTAAATATCTTATTTAAAGAGCGTATGCTCTTTGTATGTCCTCTTCTGAAAAGCCTCTTTATGATTTTGGCCCCTTTTTATACTAAGATTTTTTTTAAATTTATTTGGAAAATATGTCAGTGGTGAGTTGAAATGCTAGTCCTTTTCAGGTAGCTGTATGCTACAATTTTGTCTTTCTTCTTATTTTTAGTTTTTATTCTGTTTTGGTTGTCAATTTTTGACTTTTAAAAATATTGATTTTACAGCATAATTTTCATACCCTAAATCATGAGGATACTTATCTTTTCCTAATATTTTAATTGATTTTCCCATTTGAGCCTTTAGTATACCAGGAATTTATTTTTGCATCCAATGTGAAATAGCAAATTTTCCCATTTTTTCTTTTGGAAAATCACCACATCCGGGCACATTGATGGAATGTCCCCTCCTTTGCCCACTGAGCTCAATGGCCATAGCTGTCATGTGTCAAGTTTCCATCTTTCTTTGATCTCTGGGCTCTTCTATTATGTTCCACTGATCTTTGTCAACCCTTATGTCAGTGTCACACTCATTGTAGTTTTTGCAAAAGACATAATACCAACTTTAACAAAGATATACACTTTTTTCCTTCTTCCAGACAATTTTTGCTTATTCATTTTTTAATTTAAATACTTTCATTTAAATATTAAGATAAGGTTATCAAGATCCAGGAAAATCCCAATGAAATTTAGATGGGAACTGGAATTTCCTATGAATCAAGTCAGAGGAAATATGACATCTTTACTATGTTTTTTTTTGTCATCAATTCTACATTTGCCTAGCTTGCTCTTTTACTTTTTCAAAATAATTTTCCTCAAGAGTTTGTTAAATTAGTTAGATTTACTCATAGTCACCTTCGTTTTATTTTTCTGGCTACTACAAATTTTTTGTTTTGTTTTATTTGGAGGCCACACATTGGATATGTGAAGTATTACTATCAGCTTAGTGTCTGAGTGACCAAGAAAAGTCAAGGACTGGAACCAAAGATCCCACATGTTAATCAGCCTATTGAACTCTTTCCCTAGCCCAAATCATGCTCTTAAATGGTTGCTTGTCTGTAAAATAAACCATAAAAATAAACCATATAAAGCATTTATGAAATGTTTTGTACTGTGTGTGCCTGTAAATACTCATATAATCTATAAATTGTTGGGCATATTTTCTTTTCAGTCCTCAAAGATTATTTATTTTAAGTACAGTGTCGGAAAGACAGAAAATAGTGAGCATATTTTTATTTTAATCTTGATCTAAAAGGAAATTATATTTTCTTCTTTCCTTTTTAACTAATGGTGTATCTGATAACTAAAGATAGTTTTCATTATTGGGCTAGAGCTATAGCACAGCATGTAGGGCATTTGCCTTGCACAAGGCTGACCTGGGTTTGATATCAGGCATCCCATATGGTCCACCAAGCATTACCAGGAATGAGCCCTGAGCACCACTGGGTGTAGCCCATAACCAGAAAAGAGAGAGAGAGAGAGAGAGAGAGAGAGATCATTTTGATTCAATAAAATATGGAATTTACCAAAGTAAAGATAACAAAGTATGGGTTCAGAAATTTGAAGTAATTTGCCCAAAATATACTTTAGCAAATGGCATGAAACTAAATCTATCTCATACCAAAACCTATGCTGTCTTTCAAAAAAGTACACAGAATATTTGGCAATTAGAATATAATCATTATTGTCAGTTCCAAGAATAGTGATTGCATATTACTACTTTGCATATTATTCCCTAATACATTTTATAACCATGAAACTTTAATAATAAACTTTTAATAATATGTATTTAGTAGGAATAAATGCACTATTTAAAAATTATTTTCTGGGGCTGGAGAGATAGCAGATAGCAGATAAGTGTTTACCTTGCATGCAGTCAACCCAAGACTGACCTGGGTTTGATCCCAGTTTGGTCGAACTCTAACTGAGCAGTGTATCTGAGTATCCTGCTGAGAGAACACAATGCTGGACTTTCGCCCTCATCTTCCATCCACCATTGGTCAAACTGACTGAGTAATGTGTGTGAGGGAGTGGATCAGCTTCAGATCTATGAATGCTTGGGAAAGTTTTGTGGGCTGAGATAAGCAGTTGCAAATTCTGACACTGGTGGAAAGTAAATGCTCTAAGCCTGTCTGTGGTGTACATTCCTCATTAACTAATATGCTGCCTGTTTCTGATCTTCATCCCACCTTATAATGAATGTGGCCAAAGATATGGTCTCTTCATTCCCTTTGAGCATCTTGGTGCTACATCACAGGCTTTATGACCCTTGGTCATAAAGGAAGCTGCCTGCTTGGGTGAAGCATTGCCTTGGGGCTTATCGTGCTAATGTGGGAATTTCCCTTTATCTGTAGTTTCTCTGTAGCGTCTTCACTGGCTGAATGAATGACTAAGGGGGGTTGTTTTCCTTGGATAAACATGCTTTGTGAAATGATTGCACAGTAGCCATTTTGACCCCATTTTCTTTTTTTTTTTTTTAAATAATACCTTTATTTAAACACCATGATTACAAACATGATTGTAGCTGGGTTTCAGTCATACAAAAACATCCCTCCTTCACCAGTGCAACATTCCCACCACCAATGCCCACCATTTTTCTCCTCCCTCATCCCCTGCCTGTACTCTACTTTTCTCACTCATTAACATTATTTTTTAAATATTTTTTCTTTACTTAAACATCTTAATTACAAATATGATTGTGATTAGGTTTCAGTCATGTAAAGAACACCCCCCTTCACCAGTGCAACATTCCTACCACCAATGTCCCAAATCTCCCTCCATCTAACCCCACGCCCACTGTACTCTAGACAGGCTTTCCAGTTCCCTCATTCAATCACATGATTGTGGTAGTTCTCAGTGTAGTTATTTCTATAACTGCACTCACCACTCTTTGTGGTGAGCTTCATGAAGTGAGAGGGAAGTTCCAGCCCTCCTCTCATTGTCTCTGAGGATTGTTGTAAAAATGACTTTTATTTTTCTTAAAACCCATAGATGAGTGAGACTATTCTGTGTGTCTCTCTCTCCCTCTGACTTATTTCACTCAGCATGATAGATTTTATGTACATCCATGTATAGGAAAATTTTATGACTTCATTTCTCCTGACAGCTGCATAATATTCCATTGTGTATATGTACCACAGTTTCTTTAGCCATTCATCTGTTGAAGGGCATCTTGGTTGTTTCCAGAGCCTGGCTATTGTGAATAGTGTTGCGATAAATATAGGTGTGAGGAAGGGGTTTTTGTATTGTATTCTTGTGTTCTTAGGATATATCCCTAGGAGTGGAATAGGAGTGGGTCGAATGGGAGCTCAATTTCCAGATTTTGGAGAAATCTCCATATCACTTTCCATGTAGGTTGGACTAGATGGCATTCCCACCAGCAGTGAATAAGAGTTACTTTCTCTCCACATACCCGCCAGCACTGATTGTTCTCATTCTTTGTGATGTGTGCCGATCTCTGTGGTGTGAGATGATATCTCATCGTTGTTTTGATTTGCATCTCCCTGATGATTAGTGATGAGGATCATTTTTTCATGTGTTTTTTGGCCATTTGATTTCTTTTTTATCAAAGTGTCTGTTCATTCTTCTCCCCATTTTTTGATGGGATTAGATTTTTTTTTCTTGTAAAGTTCTGTTCATTAACATTGTTATGATAGTTGTTAGTGTAATTATTTCTCTAACTGCATTCACCACTCTTTGTGGTGAGCTTCATATCGTGAGCTGTTGCTTCTGGCCCTCATCTCTATTGTCTCTGGGCATTATTACAATAATTGATCTCATTTTCTTGCAGCTACTTTTGTAGTGCTACATAGAACATAGTTAAGAGTCTTAGAACAAAGCAAAGGGTCAGAGAGAAAGAATATAGGGTTTAAGGCACTTGCCTTAGACATGGCCCCCTCCAGTTAGATCCTAGCACTGCATATGTTACACAATAATTTGTTTAGGGATAATTCCTGAATGCAGAGACAGAAATAAGCCCTGAGCACAGGTGTGGCTCCCAAAATACCCCCCAAAAAAACCATAAAAATATAAAATACTCTTCTGTAAGATGACACCCAACCATTAATACAAAACAAAGTCGTTCTCCCTATTCCTCTTTCCTTTATTTTATTTTTTGGGTTTTGGGTCACACCCAGCAGCGCTCAGGAGTTACTCCTGGGTCTGTACTCAGATATCACCCCCTGGCAGGATTGGGGGACCATATAGAATGCTGGGATTCGAACCACCATCCATCTGCATGCAAGATGAATGCCCTACCATTATGCTATCTCTCCAGCCCTTTCTCTTTCCTTTAAACCTATCCCTTTGATTTGTAAAAGCCCACCTGGATCACTTGACCTTCCCTTACTCCCCAGGTGAATTTTGTACTGAGTTAATAAAGAAAGGTCAGTCTGATTTTGGTGCAATGAGAGATCACAAAGTGAAAAGCAAACTGACTGCATGATTCTCTCCTGACTGGCTTAGTTTATTAATTCTTTGCAGCTACCCTACCTGCATCAGACCTGTCTACCTGGGGATTAGAAATATGGTACATGGGGGTCATTTCACAATGTGGGGGTTTATTTTACACCCCTCCCCCAAAGATTATGAATTTTTTTACTATTGCTGGGCCAAACCCTGCAATGCTTAAGTTTACTCCTGGTTCTGTGCTTAGACTCCTATAAAGTGCTGGGTATCAAATCGACATCAGCTGAGCAGAAGGCAAAAGCCCTACCCACCATAAGTAATATCTCTCTGGCCTCCATAATTTTTTTAATGTTAATAATTGGCTTAGGGAAGGAAGAGAACAGCTTCTGATTGAACGAGATGGAGCTGGCTCCTCCCTCTTTGAGAAATGATAAGCTTTTGAACCTTTTGGGGAAGGCACAATAACAGCCCTGCTATATGATCACAGTTTTTTCCTATTTAATGGTTTCAGGCTCTCAGTTATAAGTGACCAATCAATCTACAGACTTTTCTCTTTGTTTGGGGATTGTGTCTGGTGGTGTTCAGAGGTTACTCACAATTGTGCCTAGGGACCAGGTAGTGCCAGAATTGAATCTAGGCTTCCATGTGGAAAGCATGTGCTCCAGCTCTTTGAAATATCTCCCCGGCTCCAATAACTGGTTTTATTTTAGTTTTTTTTTTTCCTTTTTTTTTTTTTTTTTTTTAGCTCAGAGGCCACACTTGGCTCTGTGCTCAGGAGTCACACCAGGTCCTGCTGGGGGACCATATGCAATGCCAGGTTTCAAACACTTGTCGAATGCTGAAGCCACATGCAAGAACTTAATCTCTACTGTCTCTCCAACCACAAATAGCATTTTTAACACATAATCCTTACTTGCTTTGTCAGATGCCATAACTAATTTAGGTTTGAAATCACTGTGAGTTGACAAAGAATAAGGCACCATGCTAATCTTCACCTCTTAAGTCTCCATAAAATGTGTCAAATTCTTTCTTTTCCTTCCTTCCTTCCTTCCTTCCTTCCTTCCTTCCTTCCTTCCTTCCTTCCTTCCTTCCTTCCTTCCTTCCTTCCTTCCTTCCTTCCTTCCTTCCTTCCTTCCTTCCTTCCTTCCTTCCTTCCTTCCTTCCTTCCTTCCTTCCTTCCTTCCTTCCTTCCTTCCTTCCTTCCTTCCTTCCTTCCTGCTTTCTTTCCTTTCTCTTTTTTCATTTATTTTTTCTTTCTCTTTCCCTTTTTCTTTCTTTAACCGTTTCTCTTTCTTTCTCTCTCTATTTCTTTTTCTTTCTTTTTTTTACGGTTGGTGTTGGGGTACTACAGTGTCAAGAACTGAACACATCACAAGCATGCAAAACATGTGTTCTAGTCCTTTGGCCCATCTCCCCAGTTATAACACACTAAACCTAATAGCTCAAGTCTGAGATGTCTCTTCCCTATTCTAGTGAGACACATGTGTTACCTGATAGTTCATATGAGGAAAGAAACAACTGTAAAAATCTGGCATACATCCAAAGACCTGGTAACACAGTTGAGATAAAACTTTAGGAGCCAATGTGTGATATGATTGGGGTTTCTTCCAATACAGATTAAAGAGCCAATGGCTATATTATCCACTCTCTCTGCTGCCTTACTACTTGGCAGGGCTTTGCTTCATTTAATGTAAGAAAAGGAGCATTGGAGCCAGAGAAATAGCACAGCGGCATTTGCCTTGCAAGCAGCCAACCCAGGACCTAAGGTGGTTGGTTCGAATCCCAGCGTCCCATATGGTCCCCCATGCCTGCCAGGACATCTGAGCAGATAGCCAGGTGTAACCTCTGAACGCCGCTGGGTGTGGCCCAAAAACCAAAGGGAAAAAAAAGAAAATAAAAGAAAAGGAGCATTGCTGTCATTGCTCTTTAATTAACTCCTTTTATCCTCACAATAATCTGGTGAAACGTATATCATGGTCAACTTTATACTAATTTTATATCTTACAAGCCTATTTACTGTTAGGCTTACACTAGAACAGAAAGTTTTCATCTTGAAAGTGGAGCTGACTATTTGGGTCCTTTGGGCTAGAATCATGCAAGTCTATTTCACTTACCTTTTTGGGGGGGCCAAGAGATTAAAGTTTAATGACAATGGCAAAACTGCAAAGCAAAACTAAACTTGTACCTAGTTTTACCCTGGTATATCAATGACCTGCCTTCTCCACTGTGGTTTCTAACAAGATCATCTAGAGGGTCTCTGAGATAGTTGAAAGCTTAATGTACCTGCCTAGCATGCATGTAGTAGTAGCCTCAGTAACCCTGGTATCATCCATATCCTGTACTACATAGAAGTCCTCAAAGTGGAGCTGGAGAGATCGCATGGAGGTAAGGCATTTGCCTTGCATGCAGAAGGTGGGTGGTTCGAATACCAGCACCCTATGGTCCCCTGAGCCTGCAAGGAGCGATTTCTGAGCGTAGAGCCAGGAGTAACCACTGAGCGCTCCCAGGTGTAACCCAAAAACCAAAAAAAAAAAAAAAAAAAAAAAGTTCCCCCAAGTACTGCCAGAAGTACTTCTTGAGCACAGAGCACTTCTGAGTGTGGCCCTCAAACAAACAAGCAAACAAAAAAACCCAGACAAAATAAACCAAAAGATTCTTGCACTTTAGAGCCAGAGTGATCCTATAGTTAGTGTTTATCTTGCACGTGGCCAACATGAATTCAATCCTGGGCACTCCTGGGCACTCACGGCCTTTGGTCCCCCAATCATCACAAAGAGTGATCCCTGAGCACAGAATCAGTAATTAGTCCTGAGCACAATCAAACAACTCAAATGAAAAGAGAGTGAGAGCGAAAGAGAGGGAGAAAGAGAGAGAGAGGGAGGGAGAGAGAAAGAGAGAGGAGGGAGAGAGAGAGGGGGAGAGAGAGGGAGGGAGAGAGGAGTTAGGGGGACGGGGGGAGAGAGAGAGAGAGAGAGAGAGAGAGAGAGAGAATCATTTAGTCAAGTAGAAAGGGGAAAGTGTGGGACTGGAGAGATAACATGGAGGTAAGGCATTTGCCTTTCATGCAGAAGGTCAGTAGTTCGATTACCAGCATCCCATATGGTCCCCGGGGCCTGCCAGAAGCGATTTCTGAGCATAGAGCCAGGATGAACCCCTGAGCGTTGCCGGGAGTGACCCAAAAACAAACAAACAAAAAATAAAGAAAGCAAGAAAGAAAGGGGAAAGAGTTCCAGAGGAAGAATCAGCTAAGATGACTCTTGGAGATGTTGAGCTAATCAGAACAGGAACAGCAAGTAAAACTGGAGCACAAATTTTACTTCTCTGTGATCATTTCATTTCTTCTTTTATACCAGCAGGACCACTTGCCTTGCATGTGATCTCAGGCACCACATAGTACCTCAAGCACTGCCAGAATTACTCCTGAGCACAGAGCTGAGAATAGGTCCCAAGCACTGCCAAGTGTGGCTTAAATTTTTTTTAATTTTTAAATTTAAAAAGGGGTACAAGGACTAGATAGATAACAGAGCAGGTAAGGTGATTGCCTTGCATGTGGCCAAACTGGGTTTGATCTCTAACACTGCACCTGGTCCCCTAAACCTCACTAGGAGTAATCCCTGAGCACAAAGCCAGGAGCAAACCCTGAGCATCATTAGGGTAGACCAAGAGAGACAAACAACATAGAAAAAAAATGCAGGACAAAATAATCCCATGGATTCCAGCCTAACAGGGTGATGAGGAGCCAAGAATAGTAATGGCACTTGGAAACAGGGTCAGCACTTACAAAGAATTAGTCAGAAGCCAGAGCTGTGGAGCCAGGAGAATTTAATCTAAATTTAATCTCTGGTTTGGTCTCACCAAGAAAAAATCATAAAAGGTTAATAGTTAATGAACTGATCATTCTATTGAAGAGCTCTTAAGAGTCAGATACCATTTAACTATAAAAAAAAGAAAAAGAAAAGAAAAGAAAACTAAACAAACAGAATTTATTCACTGTAACTTTTTATATTTTCCAGAAAATTCTCTGAGAATTCTGACATTCTCCTTCAGAACAATATCAATGTCCTAATAAAGCAGAGCCCTGTATGTCCTTCTCTTCAAACAGGGAAAACAGGTGCCACTCATTTGACTGAAGCAAGATGGATAAAGCAATGCTAAGGGAATGACAAAGCTGGAAGGTCAACAGAAACACGCTATGTACAACTCAGTTGGGATGTTCACCTTCAGCACCCAAACACCATCCTGTGAAGGACAAGTCACAAGGAGGCCCCTGGAAGCAGAAGCCCATAGCTCCAGGCTCAGCTCACCCTAACAGTTCAGTCAACATGTGATCAGTGGAATGGCATGTGGAGCAACTCCCCTGATGCATGTGGGGAAGAGCAAGCCCCTCCCCAGCCAGCCAGCAGAAACATCTGGAACCTGGATGTGCAGAATCATCTGTGTTATTGTTACTATTGTTACTGGATCATTTATTTATCATTGTTTAGATAAATAATAATCATTTATTATTACGCAAATAATTATATAGATAAACAATAATGTTATAAATGATGTAATCATATAAATAAATAACAATATAGAATATAAAATAAACAATATGAATATATGATGTAAATAAATTATTATTTTACAATAAATTATTCTAGATCTCTATAAAATGTTTTATTTTATATAAATATTAAGAGTTTTAAATGTTTAATTAATGTTTACAGGGTTATTGATAGTTGAGTTTTAGGCTTATAATATTTCCACGCCAATCCCACTACTAGTGTCAACTCCCATCACCAGTGATCCCATACTCTATAATTCCTCATCTCCCCCATCCCATTTCGCCTGCTACCTTGACAGGCACATTACAAAGTTTGGCGGTTGCTGTTTAGATCTCATGTTTTCAGTGTTGATGAGACTGTGCTTTGAATGCATAGTTGTACCATTCTCCTACATCATCAATATAACTGAAGTCCCAAACCCTGCTCTCCCGTTCTTCTCTTTGTCATGTTCCTTCCTACCTTAATTTCTTTTCTTCTCTGTTCTTCTCCATCCTAAGTCTGAGATCAAGGGTGATCTAGGCACACTTACTACATTACATTTCCTTATCTTATTATTCTATATACCACAGATAAGGGATATCATTCTGTATTTGTCTTTCTTCTTCTGGTTTACTTCACTCAACATGTTATCTTCCAGTTCCAACCTGGTTGTAGCAAATTACATGATATCATTGTTCCTTGAGTTGCCTAATATTCCATGGAGTATATATACCACATCTTCATAAACCATTCATCTGTCATTGTACTCTAAGGTTGATTCCCTATCTTAGCTATTGTACTAAGTGCAATGAATAATGATGTGCACACATCTTTTAGAATGAATTATCTAAGTCCTGGGGTGGAATTGTTGGGGAATATGGCAGCTCAGTTACCATTTTCCACAGGGGTTGAGTCAGACAATATTCCTACCAGCAGTGATTAAAAGTAAAATAATTTGTATAAATTTTATATGCAATACTTTATAAATTTAATCAGAGTAATTAAAAATAGTTCATAATAAATTAATCATATAAATTATGTGGAGAAATAATGATATTATTATTTAGAGGAAGTTTTGGCAGTGTTATTTTATTTTGCTGTTCTTTTATTTGGAAGTTAGTCCTTGCAGCGCTTAGGTCTTACTCCTGACTCTGCTCAAGGATCACTCCTGGCAGTACTTAGGGGACCATCTATAGTGGTAGGGGTCAAATCTAAGTCTGCTGTGTGCAAGACCCACTGTACTATTTCTCTGGCTCTTTATAGTGTTGTTTTAAACCACTGTGGTTTAACATAATATGTTCTAAAGTACTGACTAATAATTAACATCTGGTATGTAGAAGTCTCTAATAAAACTTAAAATGTGTGTCAGTAGCTCTGGACAAGGAACTGGGCAGAAGCTGGGTGATTGTGGAAGCAGTCATGAAAGCCAGAAATGCTCATCGACTTTGTGGTTAAATTTAGAATGAGAGAGGAGGGTGGGGGAGTGGCTTGGGGTATTAGAGTCCAGACCTCATTGTGGGAAATCCCACAACCAGGGTGACAATGAAAAAAAAATGAGGAAATTGGAAAGCTGTGGGAGAACAAAGCCAGTTTCAGCAACATATATTAGAAGAGGGAGCAGAGGTTCCCAAACTTACTTGACTTACTGCCCCCTCTGCAGAAAAAATAAAAGCATCATTCAACATCACTCTGGACATCAGCCTTCTTTAAGCAACAGAGCAATCCAGATATTCTCTGGGGAAACACTGATTAACCAAGAATCCAGAGCCTGGAACAGGGAATACTTTCTAGCCACACTGAACCATTGGTTTGAGGAAAGATTAAGGCCAACAGAAGCCCAACTAGATGAGCTGGATTTTAGACCTGTGTGGTCTAAAAGACATATTGCAATTGGATTTTAGACCTGTGTGGTCTAAAAGACCTATTACAATTGGACCATGACTGCTCGGTTGTTATATATTGGAATGTGTAAGCAGTGACTTTAGTTTCCAGGTCTTCAGATGAGGTGATGGTCCTAAGGAATTGTATAGAGGAACATATCCACTTCTGGATCTAATGTGATTGATGAGCTCATAAACCTCATGATTCAAGCATTGAGCATTGGTAAAATAAGAAGAGACACTGGAGAATCTTTGGAAAGAGGTCATGACAGTTTGCAAATGAAAAGGCTGTGAGTTTTGTCTATAGGGCATATGGGGTAGTTTATGTCTCCCCAAAATTGCTACCACAATAGTGTGGGTTCCACATGAACTTCAAAATAATTTTCAAGACCCCAATAAGAAGTCGGAAGTTTGTAAGAGATCAAGATACAGTTTTTTGTATCACTGCTTATATTGCTACATACCTGAAATCATTTTTACTGTAATAAAAAATGCATTGAGGGGCCGGGGAGGTGGCACTAGAGGTAAGGTGTCTGCCTTGCAAGCACTAGCCAAGGAAGGACAGTGGTTCGATCCCCTGGCATCCCATATGGTCCCAAGCCAGGGGCAATTTCTGAGCGCTTAGCCAGGAGTAACCCCTGAGCATCAAACGGGTGTGGCCCCAAAAACCAAAAAAAAAAAAAAATGCATTGAAAAATAAGTGAAGCCTATGTTTTGCAGCTTTAGAATGAGTATATTTTTGTAACTGTCCTTACTAATATTGAGTTATATACCTGATGCTAGAATAAAAGGTAATTCCACTTATATCTGGATCAGTCTCTTTGAAGAGGTGCCTTTTGGAGCCCTGGGCCCCCAATGAAGAAAATCTGGTTATCCTGGAAACCCACTCAAGAGAGAACTGAAGTATGTAGCTCTTTACCCTATTTTAAAAATATTGTTAAGGATCCCCAAGTAATTGGAGTCTTCAACTGTTTTAGCCCAGACATTTGGACATATGAAGAATCAAGATTTCAGATGATTTCAACTCCAATTGGGCTCATCACCTAAATGCAATATCTGGGGTAGGGGGATGTAACAGAGTGAGTCTAGCTGCTTAGTTGAATACAGTACATTCTTAGAATCAGGAGAGAAAATATATAACTGTCTGTTGGTTTGACCCAATAAGTTTGGGGATGACTTATGTATCAAAGAGTTGTTGACGAAACAATCCAGAATTCTTTTTGTTGTTGCGTTGGCCTACACCTGGCAGCACTCAGGGGTTACTCCTGGCTCTGTGATCAGAAATTGCTCCTGGCAGGCTCAGGGACCATATGGGATGCTGGGAAGTAAATTTAGGTCCATCCTGGGTCAGCCATGTGCAAGGCAACTAGCCTACCACTGTGTTATCGCTCTGGCCCTGCAATCCAGAATTTTGACATTTAAGAAATGAGAAAAAGCCACCTTACCAAAAATAGGACTCTAAAATGGCTAATACATATATTTCAAAATGATTTACATAATTAGCCATTTGGAAAATACAAACTAAAGCTAGTAGGTGACACTTTCTATGCCTCAAAATGGCTGGAATTAAAAATTGATGATACCCACTACTGATGATTGGAGCAAGTAGTACTAGAAATCAACTATCAAGGCTATAAGCCAGTGTTCCCCAAACTATGGCCCACAGACCACAAGCAACCCTCAGAGGACATTTATCTGGCCTGCTGGATATTTTTTGCCACTACTGCCTGTACTGCTTAGAAGCCAACTCATCTCAGGCCCTCAGTGTGCATGTGTGGGATATGTATCACACTAACTCTCTTCCTTCTTTCTCTGTCTCTCAACTCCTTCTCTCAGTCTCAGGTAGGGATCCTCAAATTATAGCCCACCAAAGTCAGGCCCATATTTCCCATTGAAATACTGGTAAGTTTGTTGATTTAATTTTACTTGTTCTTCATTTTAAATATTATAATCGTTCCCATTTTGTTTTGTTTTGTTTTGTTTTACTTCAAAATAATACATGTGCAGTGTGCATAGAAATTTGTTCATAGTTTTTTTAAACTATAGTCTGCCACTCCAATAATCTGAGAGACAGTGAATTGGCCCCTGTTTAAAAAATTTGAGGGGGCCGGGCGGTGGCGTTAGAGGTAAGGTGCCTGCCTTGCCTGCGCTAGCCTAGGACGGACCGCGGTTTGATCCCCCGGCGTCCCATATGGTCCCCCAAGCCAGGAGCGACTTCTGAGTGCATAGCCAGGAGTAACCCCTGAGCGTCAAATGGGTGTGGCCCAAAAACCAAAAAAAAAAAAAAAATTTGAGGACCCCTGATGGAAACTGTTAGAATCATTTTGGAAAAAATAATTTGGAAATGGTCTATGTATGCTTTTTACTAACTTACTGACATATATATGTATATATATGCCTTTTCTGCACTCCTGTACTTCCATTTCTAGGTATAGGTTTAAAAGATGTCCACCAGCAAATATGTATGATGGTAATGAAAAATTATCAATAATACCCTGGCATGGAAAGTAATTTAAGCATCTATTAATAGGAACACAGGGAATCAAGTTTGAATGTGGTTATGCAAAGGAAAATCATATATCAATAAAAACAAATTGCTCCATGAAATACACAGGTTCCTTTTATACCCAGAGTGTTATTCAATTTATGTGAAATTTATATACAGGCAAAAACTCTGATATGGGGCAGGTTTTGTCTATGAAATGAGTGTTGGAATGAATCTATCTGTTGACCTGGGTGGTAGCTGCAGATACAAAAATTTATTGAGATTTATACTGTACAACAAAGACATGTGTACCTTATTTCATGTTATTCCTCAAACAAATTGTTTAATCACAAACCATGGTGCCTACATAGACCAAATATTTGTCAACATAAGCAAACTTGAATCCAGTCATTGTTCCAGTCAATTAGTAAAAGGATACAAAAGATATAAAGTCTTCTTGCTTTCCAATGGGACCCTGTGAGTTCTGGAAATTCTCTGAGTTATTGAATGTCACTAGGCAGAGAATACAGAAGAAACATGCTGATTTGCCTTCTCTGTTCCAGACTTCTTAAAAGCTCTCAGTCCAATCTGTCTTTGAGCCAAGTAAAAGTCAATAGTAGAAGTTCCCAAAAGAGTAAGCCCCAAATAAAGCTCTGTTTGAACAACCCCAGGGCATCAATAGACTAGAATAAATAGAATATCTGCCAATCACTACCTGCTTCCTTTCTCACTAAGTTACCAAAAGATCATGAGATGGTCCATTTGATTAATGAGTGTGACCAGTTAATTGCCACTGAGATAGCTGCAGGTGAAGTCTCAGACACCTCTAAATCTGCCTGAAGAGCTTCTTTGTTGCAGATAAGGAAACTTTGAGGACCAAGCAGTCATCAACACAAAAGGTATCTATGGCTACAAGGTCAAGAGGAAATGAGTTAGTCTGGAATGAGGATGGGCTCAGGGTCATTGGCAATGTGCATCATTACCCTACGTATCTGACCTTCCCAGAGAGCCAATCTCAACATGATGATCAACAGTGTTAATTTTTTTCTTTTTATTAAATTCTAACAAACTCTGTTCCCTAAGTTTTCAGAATGAGAGCAATCCAAAAAAAAAAAAAAACTCATACAGTCAAAGAACTTGAAAGATCAACATGAAATATTAATGGAGTGAACTTTAATCTCTCCAAATAATCCTTCTCTGTTGTCCTTGAAATCTCCATTTGCCCTTTTCTTATATTCAAACTACCATTGAATCAAAAAATACACCCAATAGTTTTCTTCTCTCCATATAATAAAGTCTACACTGTCCCAATTCTGAGTCACCAACCACACACAGGTCACACCTTGATTTTTCTTGTTATGGGATCTTTATATATGCAATTGTCATTGTTTGACTCTAAGATATTCTTTACTACTTTCTTTGCCTCATCAAGTTTCATCCTTTCTTCTGGTTTTATCTCAAACATCCTGTATTAAGGATGTTGTACTAAGCCTGAGAACCTACCACTTAATTGATTAATGATCAGCCAATTAGAAGAGCTTCTCAAGGAACTGAGGTAATGGGGATGTTTGGCTCATTGTTGCATTGTCTAGATGTCACAAGAAGTTGTTCAATAAAAATTTGTAAAGTTCATAAATGCATATATCATTGAGTGGTGGCTTTAATAGTGAACTGAAGCTATATAGTTTGAGTTTTTCAAAACTATGTTGGAGGTCAAGTTGTCTCCAGTAAATGAAGAGACATGATACATAAACCAAAAGTCAATGACTGACCACATTCTGAAAAATCTTGTCTCAAGACAGAGCTGTTTATCAGTGAAAGAGTGTCACATAGAAAAGAAGACCATAGCAGAATCCAAAGGTGGCACTTTGCAATACATGATTGGACTGCTCATGACATATTGGACCACTCTCCATTTCCTTCACAGCTACCTTAAGTGGAGATATGATTATTCTCCACTTTCTTAACCCAGCTTTTGTTTCCTAATCTGCTTTTACTCTACGCAGATTTTCCCCTAATGTGATTTTGTTTTTGGAATGGTTATAGCATCAAGATGTTCAATGTTACCACCCAAGAGGCAGTGACTAAACTATAAGAGAGTAATTTAGGGAAAAATTCAAGCCAAGAATACATTTCAGAGGTGATAACCTCTAGAGAGAGAATTGAAAACAATCTAGAGGGGCCGGAGTGATAGTACAGCAGTAGGGTATTTGCTTTGCACGCAGCTGACCCGGGAAAGACCTGGGTTCAATCCCTGACGTCCCATATGGTTCCCCAAGCCTGTCAGGAGCTATTTCTGAGCGCATACCCAGGAGTAACCCCTGAGCATCACCGGGTGTGGCCCAAAAACAACGACAACAACAACAACAAAATAACACCAGTCTAGATAAGAAGTTGAAGAAAACAAAATTAACTATATAAAGGAAGAATATTTTCTCAAAGAGCTCTTGTATGATTAATCCAAGAGGAAAAAAATGGAAAATGTTGGATATAATGGTTAAATAACTAAAATAGATTATTAAGATTAAGGTACATAGTACACTCTGTTAACAAAAAATTAATTTTTGCTACAAGTTTTAGCTTAATTCGGAGATCAAAGATGTTTTGTGTTAAAATACTTTTGAGGGCCCGGAGAGATAGCACAGCGGTGTTTGCCTTGCAAGCAGCCGATCCAGGACCAAAGGTGGTTGGTTCAAATCCCGGTGTCCCATGTGGTCCCCCGTGCCTGCCAGGAGCTATTTCTGAGCAGACAGCCAGGAGTAACCCCTGAGCAATGCCGGGTGTGGCCCAAAAACAAAAAACAAAAAACAAAAAAAAATACTTTTGAAACCAGGGTAATGTATTGGTGAAAAGATAATTTGAATGACTTCCTATAGTGAACATCTTTCTAGTTTCCAAGTTAAGTTAGCTTTGCCATTTCTTTCTTTTAACACTCAAGTGTTAGAATTTCATTGAAATGGGTTTTGTACCATGAGTAAAGATTCATATTAAAAATGCTAGTTTATATCAGAGATATTTAGTGTAAGTTGTATATTTTTATACATGAAATTAAGATCTAAGTCATCAACTTAGTTACAAGCTAAGTGACATTATACCTCTAGGAGAAAGTTGGCCTATGGAATATGGACACAAATATTGGAGGCACTGTTGTGTTATGGAGAGCATCTCAACTCCCATTCACTATTGAAATACAGTATTCAGCATCTGTGTCAGTGAAATAAATATAAAGGGAATCCACCACTGGTGATGGGGGAGTGTTCTTTACATGACTGAAACCCAACCACAATCATGTTGTAATCAAGGTGTTTAAATAAAATATTATTTTTAAAAAAAAGGGAATGCACAAGTATGTATTTCGCCTATCTTTGTGAGAGAACATATTGGGTCATTATTTAGTGCTGTAATGCTTACATCAGGCCTGATTAGTACTATGTCTATGAATTTGTGAAAAATCACTCTATGGCAGATCAGCTTAGTGTGCACAGTGACTATCAGGTCTCAATGTTATTTTCTCTAATTCTCCAGTCAAGTATTCAGGCTGTCTCAAAATCTAGTAATCTAAATACTACTCAGGAGACCTCTGAGTTAGGTTCCTCAACTAGGTCACTACATTTGTAGAAAGAATCATCCCCACATTCTACACCAATCCCCACACATTCTCTGTAGTTAATTCATTAACAAGACCTCCTGACTAGAATGTGATCAGTTATAAAGGGGAAACACTGTATTATGACTTGAATGAGAAAATAGGACAACTTAGAATTACCCTTGGCAAGTATCTAAAAATCTGGGCGTGAGAACTTCTCAATGCTCTTAATAAAATGTTTTGAGGGGCCGGAGAGATAGCATGGAGGTAAGGCATTTGCCTTGCATGCATAAGGTTGACGGTTCGAATCCCAGCATCCCATATGATCCCCTGAGCTTGCCAGGAGCAATTTCTGAACATAGAGCCAGGAGTAACCCCTGAACACTGCCAGGTGTGGCCCCCAGAATATTAAAAATTAAAAAATAAAATATTTTGAATGGAAGCCACATTCATGGTGCTTATTTCAACTCATGGATCAGTCATTGTTCCTAGTGGTGCTGGAGGAACACATGGTGTTAGGGATTGAATGCTGGACTTACACATGTAAACTATATGCTCAATATTTTGAGTTATGCCTCTGGCCCCCCAAAAAAGAATAATTTTGTCTACATATCCCCAAATGCATTATTTAAGGCACAAGGTCAGTATCCTACAAAGTCTGTATATGCTATGGTCACATCATGCATTTCATTTCATAGAAATGCAGCAACTCAATCTAAGATTCATAGAAAAAGAGAAATGCTTTCAGGGCAAAAGGAAGATTTGTTCAAAATTAGCTCGTTTAGGGTTAGGGTTAGGATTAGGGTTAGGGTTTCAAATAATAAGGTGAAAATACTTTTACTTACTTATACTCTAGTTTTCCATGGTAAATCTTAATACAGGCTTAATACAACGCACTAAAATAAAGGTTCCAAAAAAGATAAATAAATAAATAAATAAATAAAGGTAGGTTCCAAGGACTTGTCAAGGAACAGCAAATACAATGACCATCAAGTAAAAAGCACTAGTGTCAAGGATTTGTATGAATAATCCTTTTTATTGGCTTAATGGAAATGAGCTTGAATCTATTTTATTTGTTTAGGGGCCACACCTATTGGGGCTCAGAAACTTCTGGCTCTGGGCTGGGGTGAGGGGAGAGGTTGACCTCTGCATTGCTGAGGGAATCATCCAGTGCTGGGCCTTTGGCTTGTAAAGCATACTCTTCAGCCCTTTGTGCTATCTATCCCCTAGGCACCTTTGAATTGTCACACCCGGCAGCGCTCAGAGGCTACTCCTGACTCTAGGCTCAGAAATGACCCTGGCAGGCTCTGGGGACCATATGGGACACCGGGATTCGAACCACTATCCTTCTGCATGCAAGGCAAATGCCGTACCTCCACACTATTTCTCTGGCCCCAGAGACCGATTATTTCTTTTTTTTTAATATAATTTTAATTTGAACATAGTGGCTTACATATTGTTGATAATAATATTTTAGGTACATATTTACATAAAATCAGGGGATTCCCATCACCTCCGTTTTCTTCCTACTTCCCAAATCCTCCTCCCTCACCCCCGGGGCTGCTAGAAAATGTGGTCCCCTCTGTACCTAGTTTACTGCTTAGTAGTCTTGCACCTGTTTGGTCTTGGTGCCTCCCTTATTTCCCCCTCTAACTGGGAGGCAGGATTAGATAGTTCAAGTTATGTGGTTTTGTTTGAAGAAGAGAAAAGTAATAAACTGGGGTAAAAGTCTAATAGGCTGAAAATGGACGTAATCCTTCTAGAGGCTCTCATCATCGGTTTGAGAGACGAAGGAGAAAAAGAAGGTGAAACACCCCAACAGTTCAAAAAGAAGTGTCAAATATCCAGTGAGCACTCCAGCAATAACAACGATAAAGCACCACAAAAATAGCCATGGTCTTGAGATAAAAAACATGACAGGGCATATAAAGAAAGACAAGAAAAGAAAGAAAAAACACAAATGTAAATGGGGACAACAACTTCAATAACCACACCAAAACAAGGAAATCGACAAGAAGTAGATAGGCAAATAAAAATTAAAAAAAAATTTAAAAAATGAGTATTGAAAAAAATAATATATATAAAAAAATAAAAAATGAGTATTTAAAAAAATAATATATATAAAAAAATAAAAAATGTTTTGTGCTTTTTGCCTTTTTTTTTTTCCTCCTGCAATGGCACAGTAAATATTGGGGTCATTCAAAAAGGAATTCACTTGGCTTAAGAGATATGGGGTTTCTTCACCCTTGGAGTGTATTGTCATGGGATTAACTATAGACTTCGTTCAGGTTCATTTACTCTCCCCTTGGTGCTTTCATGGTGTTTGGAATGCTTCTGCTCCTTCCTGGGTGATAAAATCAGACCTCTGTATCTAGAGATCTCAGTATCTGCACAGGTCCAGGAGTGGGATTTATGATGAAGTCTTTCTTTGTCGTTCTAGAAGTTCTGTTCCCTCAGTGTCATTTTAATCCATATTCTGTGGTTGGTGGTCTTGGTATTTGCACTGATTCTAGGATGGAACCTAGGATAGCGTCTTTCATTGTGTTTCCAGGATACCGATTATTTCTTAAAGTCTTCAAGCCTACAAACAATACTAACCTTTGGCTTCCACCGTCCCGGCCACAAATAAATTGGGGGGGTTTCAACAAAGAAATATAATCCTATCTCAGGAGCCTAATAATGTTTTTTTTTAGCAGCTCTTTCTAGCTTTGCTTTTTGAGCTTCACCACTTCCTGTTAAAGAACACACATTTCACTGCAAATGTTCAGTATCTGCTAGTTGGTTGTCTCTGAGTAATCACTGCACACTGGTGTACTCTCTCTCCAACATCATGTCTAAATAAGCTGCTTATTCAGCTGGAACCTGAGGCTTCTTGGGACTCCTCCCAGCTTTCAGACTCTGCTTAGCCCTCAGAATCCTGGGCCAACCCCAGAGTCATACTTTTCTGTCAATCTAACAGGATGAAACCCTGCCAGTCTTTCCATATCTTGTCCTCTACATCATTCAGAATTAGACAAAAATATCTCCCAGGATTCTCAGGTCTTATAAGATAATGCTGAAGCTCCTCAAACTAAAACCACTTTGGTAATAGATGTAGATGTAAGAAAATAGCCTCGTGAAAGACTTAACAAACAAGAACTATTTATAACTTCCTCATTAAAGGTGGACTCCCAGTATAGAATCTTCTGATTATAAGAATGAGCACGTGGAGCTTGGAAAAGACAAAGCATATAAAGAAAATAATAAAAGTAACCCACCCATAGTAACTGTGAAAAGATAGCTGACAATTTAGCAACATTTAAAATGGGTTGTCCTTTATTCTCTATGAGAATAATATTTATAGAAAAGAATGCCACGCTGCTTAATTGTCCTAGGTGGATCTGTGTTTGGGCTGAGAACATGGAGGCCTTCTCAGAATGTGCAGATTCCTTTTCTGCAGGAAGGCCCAGCAGCCTTGGCCCATACCTGACAACCCCTGGCATATAAACATCCCAGCTCCATAACTAAACCTCATTAGGTTTCCAAGTCACCAAATCCTGCCAATTCCACAGTCCCTCCAAATTTCATAGTTTGACAGCCCAGTAGAAGCATAGCAATTGATCAGAAAGTTGAGTTGAAGACTAGCAAGTTCAATGAGTGAAAACAATAGCAGAGAAAGCTCAGCTAGTTAAGTAAATTCTCAGATGACTTTAGTAACACCATTGTGAGATATAACAATGCTAACAAATTGACTTTCATTGATTGATTCTTTGCTAATTCCATTTGCCATCTGTTTGTAATAGCAATATAAAGTGAATTTGTGCCTGCTAAAGAGACAGGCTTGAAGAATGGGTAGGGAAAATAAGGACATTGGTGGAGAAATTACACTGGTGATTGTTGGCAGATTAAATGCTTAAAATTATTGTATTCTTTAATTGTGTAACTCACAATGTTATAATAAAAAATTCAATAAAAAATAATATGCTGGTTGTCAAAACCATTACTATATATATAAATACATTAGTATGAATATGTATAGAATCTCATTGGTGGTGGGAGTACGCCTGATTCAATATCACTATGTACCTAAAAAATTACTGTGAAAGATTTGTAATCCACTTTGGTCAAAATAAAAATTAAAAAAAGAAAGAATTTTTCTTCCTAGTATTCCTAAAAAATTAAGTCCCCTATAAGATTATTACTATTAGACAGGTTGATTATATATAACCATATATAAAACACAGTAAAATTATATAGAAAATTTAAATATTTCATTAAATTATTTTATCTATAACATTTTACTTATACTGTAAAACTAGTATAGTTTTATATTTGCATATGATACATACATAACAAAAGTTTACTAAATAGGCAAATATGACAAATGTATACACAACTACATCAAATACACATATATTAGTTTGAAAACTAAATTCTACAAACTAAATCCTTTTCTTCAATCCATGTGAATTCCTTGCTTGACACTTTGTTTTCCTTCTGACATTTTCCTCCATTTTGTTCCTTTTTTGGTTGTTTGTTTTTGTTTTGGGACCACACCTAACCACTAAGGACTCACTCCTGACTTTGATCAGGGCCCATCCCTGGTGGTGCTTGGGAACCTTATGTGGTATTGGGAATTAAGCAGGTAAAGCAAGTGCATTAAACTCCTGCACTTTCTGCCTCATGTCTTAGTTCAAATCTCTCCTGTGGCTGTGGGCTACTCTGTATGTTTGAATCTTAGGAGGTACATCATGAGATGGTGGTAGATCAGAGCATGAGCTTTGGGAGGAAATTCCAGACCTGCTTTTGGCATGGATCTAAGGCATTTCCCTTCTATTTGCCTCTTTTCACACCTAGAAAACAAAAATAACTCTTACCTCCTGGGTGGTTGCGATGATCAAGTACAAAAAAGTAAGTAAAGATCTTCTAGGCTTGGCTATAGAATGTGCTCAGAAAAAGTTACCTAGCACCACCCTACTTTATTGATTTAATCAATTAATAATACACATTTATTTATCACCAGGGAAGCTCTCTAAATTCAGAGAGCTTTATAAGATCCATGATCTTAAAAATATTCTCTGGGAAACAGAGTGATAGTACAGAAGGTAAAGATGTTTGCCTTGCATTTAGTTGACCCAGATTTGATTCCAGGCTTCTCATATGGTCCCCCAAGCACAACTAGGAGTGATTCTGAGTGCAGAGCCAGGACTAACTCCTAAGCATCCCCAAGTGTGGCCCAAAAAGAAAAAAAAAAAAGGTATTTGACATGATGACAATGATGTCTGGGTTGTGTGAGAAGCCACTTCTGCTGTTTTTTTTTTTTTTAATTTTTTTTTTATTTAAACACCTTGATTACATACATGATTGTGTTTGGGTTTCAGTCATAAAAGGAACACCACCCATCACCAGTGCAACATTCTGCTAGAAATGCCAACTTCATAGAGCTTCACTTATATGATACTTGAAAACCTACTTGTACAGAAGAGTCCATAGAAAGGGTTTGTGACTCTCCCACTTCCCCTGCCACTTTTGCTACATGTGACCATTCACTTCACCTCTCTAGTCTCTCTCTTTGATAACCTGAAGTGGAAAGTGTGTGTGTGGGAGATCACTAATTACATAAGAACTCTACAGCACATATCCTGATAGAAAAGTAATTACATAGTCACAATAATTATAATAATACTTTAGAGCTTACTATATATAAGGAATGTGTTTTTAAAGGCTTCCTGTAACTAAATTACTTTAATTACCCAAATTTTATGATAAAGTAATACTTTTATCCTTAGTTTATATGTAAGGAAATAAAAGTACAGTGAGGTGATAAAAATTGTCCAGTGTCTGACTAATACTGAATAGCAGAGGCATGTTCCAAACCCCTTGCTCTTCACCTGTGTGCTTTGCTGCAAGCACAAACAAGTGCAAATTGATCACAGATTTGCTCTCAGATCCCTTAAAGAAAGAATGCACTCCTAGTGGGCAGGCCATGTTTGATTCATGGTGATACCACCAGCCAGTTTTAAGGCTTACAGTCAGACAACATCAAAAATGAATGATCTGGGCCCAGAGAGATAGCACAGCGGCGTTTGCCTTGCAAGCAGCCGATCCAGGACCAAAGGTGGTTGGTTCGAACCCGGTGTCCCATATGGTCCCCGTACCTGCCAGGAGCTATTTCTGAGCAGACAGCCAGGAGTAACCCCTGAGCACTGCCGGGTGTGGCCCAAAAACTAAAAACAAAAAAAAAAAAAAAAAAAAAAAAAAAGAAATGAATGATCTAAGAACTTGTGATCCAGTCCCATCTGGGCAGAACTTAAGGGAGATCAGACAATTTCCTGCAAGGATTTATTATTATAGATGATTCAAACTGAAAGGTGGAGCCCAGAAGATAGTTTGGTGGCTTACATAACCTGGCAGGCAAGTAAGTGTGAGGCCATGAGTTCAAACCCTAGTATCATCCACATATTCCAAACATGAGTCTGACAGCCTACAATGTGTGATTTTTAGAGATAGAAAAAAAATCCTAAATGGTCTTGGCTGAGCTGTACTCTGGAGGCTTTAGTGTTTGTTTATTTTTGAATCCCATCTAGTGACGCTCAGGGATTACTCCTGGCTCTGCACTCAGGAATCATACCTGGTGGGGCCATGCAAGTGACCTACCCACTGCACTATGGCTTTGACTTCAGTCTTTAAAAGCAAAACAAGTGGTCAGAGATGTGACTCAACTTTGGATTCAATTCTTAACACCACAAAAAAAATTTTTTTTAATTTAAAAATATTTAATTTACTTTATTTAAAGAGCATGGTTCACATTGTTGACATAGTTGATCCAAATACATTTATTTCCAGGCAAGTCAGAGTAAAATTATTAAAAAGAAGAAATTAAGAAATAGTACAGCAACAAGAAAATTTGTGAAAATCATTGTATCTCACAACGAGGTTATTTAGTCATTGTCAGAAGGTTTAGTAAGCTCTTGTTGCTAGTTGACCACTCAGTTACTTCATTTGTTTCTAAACATTAGGTGGCTTTAGATACACATTGGTGTCTAAATTGGTGTGTTCCTACCAGGATGACAGTGTTAAACAAAAATGGAGTTGTCCCATGGCTGTAAATGCGGTCTACTGGCCCAGGAATTCCGAGCATTATTGTGGATACTGTGGTTTTTGTGGCATTTGTTTTGGGCTGCCATGGCTTCTGGGAGTAAAAGCATGTGAAGGGGATGTGCCTGCACTCACTCCAGAAAAAGTCCTGGTGATGTCAGTACAACTACTGGCATACCTAGAGTTTTGGTCAGATTGGTGTCTCTGCAGAAAGCCATAGAGAAGTGGTGAAGCAGGGCCATTGACAAAGTGGCAATTATGGGTGATAGGTATAACAGGAGTGGCTTTGACAGGTGAGGACTTTGGCTTGCTCTCTCTTCCCTAGATTGCCATCTTTCAGCTGCATAGTTGGTGTTTTGTTTGTTTGTTTGTTTTTTGTTTTTGGGCCACACCCGGTGACTCTCAGGGGTTACTCCTGGCTATGTGCTCAGAAATCATCCCTGGCTTGGGGGACCATATGGGGTGCCAGGGAATCAAAATGCCGTCTGTTCTAGGTTAGTACATGCAAGGCAGACCACTTTGCACCACCGCTCCAGCCCCCTGGTGTATTTTTTATGACTTGGTTTACATCTCTTTCAATAACAGAGTGAATCTATGGAGCTGGCTTGGACATGGCAAGCGCATTTGTGCTTTTTTTGTTTTGTTTTGTTTTGGGTCACACCCAGCAGCACTCAGGAGTTACTCCTGGCTCTATGCTCAGAAATCAAACCTGGCAGGCTCCGGAGAATATATGGTATGCCAGGATTTGAACCACCATCCTTCTGTCCTTCTCCATACAAGGCAAACGCCTTACCTCCATGCTATCTCTCTAGCCACCCCATTTGTGCTTTTTGAAAAAATTTAATTCAGGGTCCTGAGAGATTGCACAGCAGATAGGGCATCTTCCTTGCCTGCAGATCCTCGACATCTCATATGGTCCCCTGAGTGCAGAGCCAGGAGTAACTCTTGAGCACCACCAGGCATGGTTTAAAAACAATAACAAAAATGTTTTTACTCAAAACAAGGTACTGGAGAAATAGTGCAGGAGTTAAGGCACTTGCCTTGCACACAACCAATCTCAAGTTTGATCTTCGACACTGTATATGATCTCCAGTACTCTGGGCTGAGGAATTATTCTGGTGCTTCTCAGTGTTCCATATTAATGCCAAGAATTGAACCTGAGCCTTCTACCCCAGTACTCTCTTTTGATTCACAAAAAATTTTAAATTATTTAAAATCATTTAGGAACCCAGGATGGAAGGCAAAATAAAATGAAATAGCTTAATTGAATTTCAAAAGTATGAAACAGCAGTATACTGGACTGTATAGTGTATGGTACAATTTTATGGCAGTGTTCTGGAGGAGAAATTGACCTAAGGAACTTGGGTTGTGAGCAGTTTGTAATATTAAAGGTGAAAGAAATGGGAGCGTTAGAGTCATTCTCTAGATGAAAAAACTACATTTCTCAGATATAGCTGTTGCCTCTAATACACATTGTCTACTACAAGTGAGCAATTTAGTAAAAGGCTGGTACTCACTACCAGCATGGATGTTTACAGATAAGCAAGGAGGAGTCTAGAATTACCTAGTAGCAATGGATTCAAGACATTAGTCTACTGATAAGGAGTCTGACATACAATAGCAGGTACACATAGAATGTTTATAGAAAATATTGTCCATAATGTATACATGTACAGGTGCACACTTCTACCATCTTCCTCTGAGAATAGAAAAAAACTAGAAGCAATGGTAACTATAGAACACCTACCAGACTGAACTCATTTCTTTTTTGTTTTTGTTTTTGGGTCACAGCAGGCAGCGCTAGGGGGTTACTCCTGTCTCTAAACTGCTCCTGTTTGGGGGACCATATGGGATACCGGATTTGAACCACTGTCCTTCTGCATGCAAGGCAAATGCCCTACCTCCATGCTATCTCTCCATTCCTGAACTCATTTCTAATGCCATCCCCAGTAGAGGAATAGGGCTCCTGCAAAGAAATGACTGCCTATAGGAGTAGAAAATATACAAGATGACTATGAAACTTCTTTCAATGCCAGACAGGAAGAACAAACACAGCAAATGTATACTGGACCCAACTGAAAGAGGCTCTAAAAACCAATGCTAAAACAAGTTGGACAACAACATGAGTAAATACTGGATTATCACACAGTATACAATAAATATCCTGGATTCATACTGATGGAAGTAAATATTGACTAGATAGATAAATAGACATGCATGCAGAACCCATGTCATCTATGACAATATTCAGCCCTCAAGGAGATGAACCTTAACTCTTCATTCCTTAAGTCTAGAGATACTCAGATATTTCCTCTAAAAAGGATCATAGGTAAAGGAGTAAAAATGACTTTGCGGGGCCGGGCGGTGGCGCTGGAGGTAAGGTGCCTGCCTTGCCTGCGCTAGCCTAGGACGGACCGCGGTTCGATCCCCCGGTGTCCCATATGGTCCCCCAAGAAGCCAGGAGCAACTTCTGAGCGCATAGCCAGGAGTAACCCCTGAGCGGCACAGGGTGTGGCCCAAAAACCAAAAAAAAAAAATAAAAAAAAAATGACTTTGCAATGGGAAAAACTAACAAATGGTAACCAAGATCAGCTTCAACAGTCACATAGATAATGACATAATGAGAATATCACCATATCTTTGCAATATTCCTCTCAAAACTGAGTCTATTAAAATATGTAATTTGGCAAATCCTAGTTGAGAGACATTCTCCAAAATGCCTGACTAGGATAGCTCCAAATGATCAAGTTCATCCAAACCAAGGAAAGCATGAGAAGTAGTCCTAGCCCCCAGGAGTTCAGGCAACAGGATGAAAAACTAGAATGAGGAGTCCTAGAGTGGATAGAACCCTGGAATATTGAGCAAAAGTCTGAGCAATCTATATCAGTAATACTATGAGCTGTTTAAACACACTCATGTAAAATAAAATAAAGGGCGGAATGATTTAGAAAAGGCTATGAGAACTCTTTGGACTATTTCTACTTTTGACTTTGTTTTGGAGCCACAGCTGATAGTACTCAGGGACAGGCAATACCTGGCAGCGTTCAGAGGATCACATGGGATGTTGAGGACAGATTCTATGTTGACCATATGCAAGGCAAACGCCTACCTGCTATACTATTGCTCTGACAATCATTTTAACTTTATTTTTCTGAATCTTGAACTCATCTAAACTGGAAAGATTACTTTGTTTTAAAAATATTATAGGGACGGGGCCAGAGAGGTAGTGCAAGCAATAAGGCTTCTGCCTTGCCTGCTAGCTAGGACAGACCGAAGTTCGATCCCCCAGCGTCCCATATGGTCCCCCAAGCCAGGGGCATTTCTGAGTGCATAGCCAGGAGTAATCCCTGAGCGTCACCGGGTGTGGCCCAAAAACAAACAAACAAACAAACAAAATTATAGGGGGGCCGGAGCGATAGCGCAGCTCTAGGGCGTGTTTGCCTCGCACAAGGCTGATCCAGGATGGACCTCGGTTCGATCCCCGGTGACCCATATGGTCCCCTAAGTCAGAAGCGATTTCTGAGCACATGACCAGGAGTAACCCTTGAGCATTACCGAATGTGGCCCCCAAAAACAAATATATATTATAGGGACCAGAGAGATAGCACAGCGATACATCTGCCTTGCACGCAGCCAACCCAGGACAGATGGTGGTTCGAATTCCGGCATCCCATATAGTCCCTCGAACCTTCCAGGAGCGATTTCTGAGCATAGAGCCAGGAGTAACTGCTAAGCGCCGCCGGTGTGAGCCAAAACCAAAAATAAAATAAAATAAATTTTATGATGTTACAAAATCAGAGTAAGATTTTTATGGGTGATAAAAGCAAAGTTGCATCATTCTTCCAGCTTAGCTTAAGTAACTCCTCCATTGCCTGTTTAGGCTCTCACCCCTCTTTCATCTCCTCTCAACTGGGTCTGTATTTTCTATTTTCATCATTCATCAATCCTCACTTCCCATTCCTATATTAAATTCAGCTTCTAAAAAAAAATTCTCCAACCAGTTCAGCTTTTTCCCTTAGCCTGCTGAATGCACTCAGCAGAATCAATCCCCATATTTAGCCAATCCCTAAAGACTGATCTATCCTTATGTTTTTAGCGTGCCCTTGGCTGGATTTGCAATCCTGCTGTATTTAATTTAGGGCGATGTTCTAAAATGGCTCGATTCTGACTCAGTGTGTGGTTTCCAGAGAAATTCCAAAAACACCTCCTAAAATCATGGAAGCTCCTAAATCAAAGACAGCGTCCAAATGCCTACAGGGTTTGGAGGGGAGTTTTGTGACGCTCAATTATAATTGCCATTAAAAAATGATGAAGTAAACCAAAAGGAGTCAAATAAGTAGAGAACAAACAAGCTAAGAACTAAAAATTGTGCCATGCCAAGAGAACACCTTAAAAAAAATAAAAATGAAAAAAAAAAAAAAAAAAAAAAAAAAAAAAAAAAAAAAAAATAAAAATGAGCCAAGCTAAAGGTTAGCTTAACAAACTGAGGTTCCCATAGAATCCTTGGCTTCCCCTTGCCCAATTAGTCTTTTGATGATAGATGCTGGTTACACAAAAGCTGAGTTCATCCTCAGATGTGTTGATGGTTTGCATAGATTCACCCACTCAGGTCTCCTGATCCTTTTTGGCAACTAGAGAAAATCACAGCTGGGCAGAGCTAAGAGAACCCGAGAGTCTGGAGGCAGCAGCATCAAATGCCCATGACCTTAACCACAATCTAACACATGCTGAGTTCAATAAGAGAAATAAATGCCTTAATGCTGTGGAGCTACTAGCTCTTTTAATAAACTATTCATAACTTCGTGCATGTCCTTTAAGGATAACCAGTACATGGAATATGCTATTGATGCCTGCCAGAAAGAACATTCAAGAAGGAAATGCATTCTTCTTTCAAGAACCTCTACATATAAATGTAGGTGAGTATGCAGATACAAAATGGTCTTTAATCCTAACCTCATTGGCACCTTCAATGTGCTTTGTTTTGCCTTTTTTTTTTTTCTTTAAAAAAAAAAAAAAAACAATTTCACTTGGTGCTCAACTTAAAGGCTATATGCTTGCTATCATTCTTTGCAACTACACATGGATCTCTCTCAGTTTACCTCGGTTTCTTGACTTCCGGTTACTGTGACTTAGAAGGAACATACAGCCTAGACTGATGGCAGAGAAGGTGCTAGAACAGTCACCAAGAAGCCTTGATGATCAGTGAGCCAGATGGAGCAGGAGAGAACCTTGCCAAAGTCCATCTCATCCAGAACAAAGACAGACAGTGCTCTGGATGGCAGAAGCATTTGGACAGGAAGAGACAGGGAGATAGCTAGAACAAATTTTCAAGATTCGCTGTGAGCCAAGATTTATTAGGGACCCAGACCAAAATTCTTTAAATTCCAAATTCACACATTACTTGTCTCCAAAACTTCTGACAATGGATTCTGTTACTCACTCTTGACAGGAATAATGGCAGATTTTGGAATGGGGAACTAGGCATCTTCAATGCACTGCTCTCTTCAATGACTCGATAGAGATTATTTTGTTGGATAATTTATCAAGAAGGTTTTAAGTAGAAGTTTGACTGTTCTGAGGCTGTTGAAAAAAGAAAAAAGTCCTGTCCACTTGGTGGGAAGGACTATGTGTAGGCACCAGTCTTTAAAAGCAATGATTCTTTTATTTAGGCATATAATCATATACATAATATATCACATCTACAAATACTATGTTATTATAATAGTGTAAATAATGCTGTAAAATTGGTGTTTCAGAGATACAGTTTTGCTATTCTACATCCACCAGGGTATCACCATCTCTTCATCAATGTCTCTGTAGCTTCTCTGATCTCTTGCCTGCCAACAACCGGCAAATTCAGTTCACTAGGTAGACTTTCAGGGTCTGCTATCACTGGCCATTGTTTGTTCCTTTTGCTTGGTTTCTTTATTAAGTGTCCTTCTTCCTTTGACTCACTGGGCTAAGCCTGGTCCCCCTCCAGTTTCATCCAAGTCATAGCAAAAGACAAGATTTCATCTTACAGTTGAGTTGTGTTCTACTGTGTGTATACAAGTTTCTTTATCCATTCATCTGCTATTTGATAGTTTGTTTCCAGAGCTTGTCTATTGTAAATAGCTCTGCAGTGAACATAAGAGTGCAAACATTTTTCAAATTAATGTTTTGGTGTGCTTGGAGTAGATGACAAGAAGTTTCATATAGGACCCAGAGAGATAGCACAGCGGTGTTTGCCTTGCAAGCAGCTGATCCAGGACCAAAGGTGGTTGGTTCGAATCCCGGAGTCCCATATGGTCCCCCGTGCCTGCCAGGAGCTATTTCTGAACAGACAGCCAGGAGTAACCCCTGAGCACCACCGGGTGTGGCCCAAAAACCAAAAAAAAAAAAAGAAGTTCTATATAGCACTTTGCCACACTTAGAAGCTCTATTTTTACTTTTTTTGTTTGTTTGTTTTGTTTTGTTTTGTTTTTGGCACTCAGGAGTTACTCCTGGCTCTATGCTCAGAAATCACTCCTGATGGGGCCGGGCGGTGGCGCTAAAGGTAAGGTGCCTGCCTTGCCTGCGCTAGCCTTGGACGGACGGTTCGATCCCCCGGTGTCCCATATGGTCCCCCAAGCCAGGAGCAACTTCTGAGCACATAGCCAGGAGTAACCCCTGAGCATTACTGGGTGTGGCCCAAAAATCAAAAAAAAAAAAAAAAAGAAAGAAAGAAATCACTCCTGGAAGGCTCGGGGGACCATATGGAATGACGAAATTCGAACCACTGTCCTTCTGCATGCAAGGCAAACGTCCTACCTCCATGCTATCTCTCCGGCCCCTTTTTTTACTTTTTGATGATGTTTACATACTAGCTTCCTTGGAAACTGAATCAGAAAAAATTCTCACCTGTGGTGGTTGAAGGATCCTTTTACTCCACAATCCACCAGCACTGGTTGTTTCCAGTCTTTGTGATTTGTGCTATTCTCACAGATGTGCAGTGATATCTCCCTCACTATCCTTTTAATTTTCCTTAATCATTGATTAATAATCAACGATGCTGAATATTTTTATGTGCCTGTTGACCATCTGTATATCTTTAAAGACGAATATTTCATATTCTCTCCCATATTTTTGATGAGGTTGCTTTTTGCTGTGAACCTTGTAAGTTCTTTATATATCTTGGCTATTAACTCTTCGTCACATATATGATTGTGTGAATATTTTTCCCCATTCAGCAGAATATCTTTTGTATGTTTATTTGCTTGTTTGGGAGTCACATCCAATGGGCAATTAGGTCTTACTCCTGGCTCTACACTCAGGGATCTCTTTTGATGGGACTCTGGTGATCAAATAAGGGTTAGCTACATGTAAGGCAATTGCCCTACTGCCTGAGTATCATTTAGGCCCATGGATGCCTATTTTTGTTTGGTTTAGTTTTGGGCCACAACCTGCAGTGCTCAGAGGTTACTCCTGACTCTGTGCTCAGGAATCACTCCTGGCTCAGGAAATCATATGGAATACTGGAGATTGAACTTAAGGTGGCTACGTGCAAGGCGGATGCCCTTCCTATTTTGCTACTACTTCAGCCCTCCAACCTCCATGGATATCTTTTTATTTTAATTTCTTTCACAGTGCTGAAACTATTGAGTTGATATAGACTGTGTTTGTTTGTTTTCTTTTTGTTTGTTTATTTCTTTTTTGGGTTACACTCGGCAACAGTCAGGGGTTATTCCTGGCTCTACACTCAGAAATAGCCCCTGGCAGGCTCGAGGGACCATATGGGATGCAAATCACAGTCCTTCTGCATGCAAGGCATGGAAGGCCCTACCTCCATGCTATTTCTCTGGCCCCCTTTTTCTGTTTTCTTAGCCCATAACATCAAATTATTGAAGATGCCTCTATAATCAGTATCATAAAGATTTCTGCCTATATTTTTCTTGATATTTTTTTATGGATCCAGGTCTGTTATTGAGATCTTAGTTCATCTTGAATTAACCTTAATGTATAGTGTGCAATAGAGATCTAGGTTTTTTTTCTTTTTTTTGTTTTTTTGTTTTTTTTTGGGGGGGGGCACACCCATTTGATGCTCAGGGGTTAGTCCTGGCTAAGCGCTCAGAAATTGCCCTGGCTTGGGAGGACCGTATGGGACGCCCGAGGATTGAACCGTGGTCCTTCCTTGACTAGTGCTTGCTTACCTCTAGCGCCACCTCGCCGACCCCAAGGTTCTTTTTCTTTTTAATGTTTCTAACTCATTTTCCCTACACTAGTTGAAAGGTTTTCATTGCTCTCCTACATGCATCTAGTTTCTTAGTTGAAGATTAACTATTTATATACCTGAGGATTTATATTTGAGCTCTTAATTCTATTCTATTGGCTTGTGATTTCTTTTTATTCCATTACCACAGTTATTGTTGTTGTTTTTTTATCACTATAACTTTATTGTACAATTTAAAGTAAGGGTAATAAAAACTCAGGTTTGCTTTGATTATTTTATAATACCATGTACATTTTGAACACTTTTGTTCCCTGTCCCTTAAAAATCCCATGGAACTTTTGATGAACAGCACTGACTCTGTATAATGCCTGGTAAAACAAAAAAAAGTAAAATTTTTTTTTGTTTGCCTTTTTTGTTGTTTGGCTATAACCGATGGTGCTCAGGAGTTACTCCTGGCTCTGTGCCCAGAAATCACTTCTGGTGAGCTCGAATGGGACCATATGGAATGCCAGGGATCGAATTCATCTTGGCCACATGTAAGGCAAATGCCCTACCCACTTTACTATCACTCTTGCCCCTAGAACAGTCATTTTAATAATGTCAATCTTTCTGGTCTCTAAAAATGGACTGTGTTTCTATTTTGTTGACTTTTAACAATGTTTTGCAGTTTGTATAGGTCTTTCACTGCCTTCATTAAATTCTTTAGCCACTCCAGCTCAGAGAACAGATGCAGGACTGGGTCTTGAAATAACCACTTCCACTCCAGCTGGCCCTGTCCGGCTATTAATCTACCCCTGATTCTCCTACCCCTAATACTCTACCCACTCCAGCTGCAGCTCCAGACAATGTGGAGACAAGCTGTTCCTTTTCCAATTCCTGGTCCACCTCATTCATTAGCTTAAGAAACAAACAAACATACCCTGTGGCTTTACTCTACATTAGGGTGTGGTTGTAACTCAAGGATAAACAGCTGGCATAACTGCTCTTTATTAACATGCTGCCTATGTCAATAGTGTGTGTGTGTGTGTGTGTGTGTGTTTGCTAAGCCTCACATTGCTACCTAGATGAATAGAATAGATGTGGGGAGGTGAAGTTTGACTTTTAGACCATAGAACAAGCAGTGAATGCTCATCGTCATTCAAATCTAAAGTCTTTCTTATGTCAAGGAAGCAGGACCAAGGACTGGAAGAGAAAACGAGGCAGAGAAGAGAGGTGACCTTTGCTTTTGCCCAAACGTGTACTGATTGTGCCAGTTAAAAATATTAAATGTTTCATTCTCTTAGACTTCTCTCTGCTTCACTTTAACTTTTTCCGAGGATGACAACTCTTGCCCACTAAGAAATGCTAACTCTCAGTGTCCCTCCTAGCCTGGTCTCCTAGCTGTTTTGCTGCTCTGTACTACTGAGATCTGGAACATAATAAAGGAAAGTTTGCAGCAACAAGCTATTTTTAGTGGACATCTCTCTTTTTTAATAATTTTTATTGAAATGTCATTGTAATAAAGAACTATGTAAATGTCAGATGTGCATCACTGACAATCCACATGTGTATCTACTATGTTAAATTTATCAGTAAAAGTCCAAGATCATGCTTCCACACATGATTTGAATGGTTACTTCCTCTCCTTAGAGTTAATTCAATCTGACGTGCCAGTAGGGAACTGAATTTGACCCAGGGTACCACATGGGAACAATGCAAAGTTATTTTTAAGGCCCAGCCTGGAAATGGTTTATCATGTTAAAGCTATTGATAAGGTCTTGACTTATATAATCTAGTAATTACATAACTAACCTATCATATTCTAAAATCAGTGCACTTGTCTCTAAAGCAATGATACTTTTCTTACAAAACAAAGGTGTATCCCATATTCTTCAGTGCATTTGTTTCTGAAAAATAAACTAGTTTTTCAAGTGCCTGTCATTGCATGTTTATATGAGACTGTGCTTTTAAATATATCATCTGATGACAAATACCATAGAGGGCTAGCAAAGCCTTTCTCCTCTTTTCCCTAATTCAGGCATCTTAAGACACATGGCCCCTCCTACTCCCAGACCTCTTCACTGGTCTCTGTACTTGCTTTTTTTTTTTTCAATCTGGAATTCTCTGACTTGCTATTCTACAGGATGTTCTTGCTGGACCAGAGTAATAGCTGAGAAAGCTTCCGCAGCTGAGAGCAAACCTCAAGCAACACTGGGTGTGGTCCAAAAGCAAACAAAAAAGGTTGTTCCTTAGATCCTTTAGGCTCCATTTAAATGCCCTTCCTGGAAGTCTTCATTCAGTGCCCAGTCATAACTACTCGACCCTTTCACAATTCTCTCTTAGCCTCTGCATAGTGTTGCTCACTGATTGTCATGTCTGTCTTCATTCACAAGAATACACTTCTATTTGGAGTGTGATGTGTTCTTTCTTGGCTCCTACAGTAGTCTCCACACCTAAGTCAGGACCTGGTGCATGGTAATGCCTCATTGTTTCTTATTAAATGACTGAAAGGTGAATGAAGTCCAGGACATAAATCCAGGTTCATTCCTTCAAAAGAGTTGGGCTCTGATACTTGATGGTAATGGAAGTTTAAAGATATAACTCATGACCATGCTCCACAGTGGAGAAATAACACTCATGCAAATTTCTGTAAATCAAATTAGTTGGAGGTGAGTGTCACTAGAGTAGGAGTAGGAGGTGGGTGCCATAAATTAGTCCCAAGGTTTAGAGGAGAAACAAGTTACTTTTGGTTTGCTAGAGAAAGTCATGTTGAAAATGAGCACATTTGCATAAGGGAAGATGTTATAGGCAAGGTAAAAATGTCAACACATTCCTAATCAGAGCTTTCAATCTTGGGTTCACACAAAGAACCAAGTATGGTGGACTTAATGTCTATAAGAATAAAGCAACAAGGGAGCTGGAATGATAATACAGCAGGTAAGGCGATTGCTTTGCATGAGGCCAACCTAGTTTTGATTCCTGGTCTCCCATATGGTACCCTGAGTTCATCAGGAGTGACTTCTGAGCATATAATTAGGAGTAAGCCTTGACCACTGCCAGATGTGGCCCAAAAGAATAAAGCAGTGAACGATTGGAATTATAGTTTAAGTAACAGTGGAAAGGGTGTTAGCTGGCATCCTGTATGATCTGTGACCCCTTTTAGGAATGATATCTGAGCACAGAGCTAGGAGTAAGCATTGAACACATATCAGCAGGCTTCCCAGGGCAACTTGTAGAACTTTCTAAAATCTGCTTTCTCTACTAGAAAATTGGAATGTGCCTCTTTAGAGTGTGTTTGTGGGTCATATGGTTGATTCACATGAACTACGTTGACTTAACTAAGCTCTTACAGAAAGAAAATACACAGATTCATTCTTCTTTTTTGTTTTCATAAATGTATTCTTGTTTTGTTTTGGGGCCACAGTTGGTGATGCTCAGGGATTACTTCTGGCTATGAGCTCAGAAATTACTCCTGGCTTAGGGGACCATAAGGGATGTGGGGGATCGAACCTAAGTTAGCACATGCAGGGCAGATGCCCTACTGCTTGTGCCACCATTCTGCTACATCAATAAATGTATTCTTTTTGGGGGGCCACACCCAGCTGCACTCAGGAAATTGTTCAGAAATTTCTCTATGTCCAGAAATTGCTCCTGGAAGCTCTGGGGATCATATGGGATGCCGGGATTTGAACCACCATTATTTCTGCATGCAAGGCAAATAAATGCCTTACCTCCATGCTATCTCTCCAGCCCCTATAAATGTATTCTAAATGTGATCTCAGCATCTTCAATCATTCCTTCAAGCCTGGAGACATGTGAATACACATGGACTTAATTACCTTAGATAAAGTTTTCACACACAGTAGCTTAATTCCCAAAATAAGACTTAAAATTTTCAGAACTGGCTTGTCTTAAGGCAGGGGTCTTAAACTCAATTTACCTGGGAACCACAGGAGGTAAAGTCGGGGTGAGGCAGGGCCACATAAGGGATTTCACAAAAAAAAAAAAGTCCTCAAATGTCATTATTAACAGTTTTAATTATTTTTTCTGAACATGAATAGAACACTGAGTGAAGATCATGAACAGTTCTTCTGAACATGGCATCTTTTGCCTATTCCTATTGCCTATTCCTTGCTGCCAGCACTTCTTCTCACAAATCTGAACCACATTTGGCTTTAGTGAGGAAGCAGTTAAGACCTTCAGTATGGCTTGAAGATGAACATCATTAAGTTTAGACCTGTACTTTGACTTGTTGAAGTTCAATGTGGAGAATAACTTTTCACACAAATATGTGCTTCCAAAAAGGCACATGGTACACTTGAACATTCGGGAAAGCTCAAGGAAGCTGGGGTCAATTTTCTCAAAAATTGTTCATGCATGCCTGCCTTACCTGCGCTAGCCTTGGACGGACCGCGGTTCGATCCCCCGGCGTCCCATATGGTCCCCCAAGCCAGGAGCGACTTCTGAGCGCATAGCCAGGAGTAACCCCTGAGCGTCACCGGGTGTGGCCCAAAAACCAAAAAAAAAAAAAAAAAAAAAAAAAATTCCCAAAAAAAAAAAAAAAAAATTGTTCATGCATGTCTGCTTTTCCACTAATCTCCCTGAACTTGGCTTTGAGATCAGAGTTGTATTGCAGGTCAATGAGCTCCATTTAAAGCACAGGAGGGGCATCTTGCACATCAAAGGAAAAGGGGTCCACAAAAATTTGGAAAGTGGCTCTGTGCTTTTTGAAGTCTGCAAATCTGTGATCAAATTCCTTCTCTAGCTTAAAAATAGCATCAACATATTTCTCACCACTGAATGGTATGCCTGCATCCACAAGTTCCTTGCATGCTGGGAAATGGCGAAGGTTTGTTTGAGAGAGCTGGGATTTCCATAACACAAGTTTTGTGGAGAATGCTCTCACGTTGTCACAGGCAGCATTGATAAGCTGCCCCAGGCCTTGTAACATCTTGTTTAGTACATTCAGCTTATGTGTGATGTCAACAAGAAAAGATAAGTTCATGAGCCATTTGTGATCACTCAACTCAGAAACAACATTCCCATCCTTCTCCATGAAGGCTTTCACTTCTTCTCTCAACTCAAAAAATCTTTTCAGGACATTTCCCCTGCTGAGCCAACATACCTTGGTGAAATAGAACACATCTCCATATTCTGACTCCATTTCCTCTAAAAAAGCACAAAAGCTCCTGTGCTTTAAGCCCCTGGATCTGATTTGGTTGATGCATTTCACAATAATAAACATCACATTGTCACACGGCAGGCATTTACTACAAAGAGCCTGCTGATGGATAATGCAGTGAAGAGCAATGGCCTTTTCTACACCCTCCTCTTCAAGTTTTTTTGAACAAGTGCCACCAGTCCATTTTTCCTCCCTGTCATCGATGGTACTCCATCGGTTATTATTCCAACAAACCTCTTCCATGGCAAACCTGCATTCTAAATGGCATCACACAGATGCTGAAATATCTCATTAGCGGTGGTCTGGCCATGCATTGGAATTATTGTGAGCAGCTCCTCTGTCAATTCAAAATTGCAATCAACACCACGGACATAAATTGTGAGCTGCGCAGTGTCTGTTATATCTGTACCCTCGTCAGGAGCAACTGAGTATGCATCAAAACATTTGGCTTTTTCACACAGTTGATGATAAATGTCACTTGACATGTCAGAAATACACTCTGCCACAGTGTTGGCAGAAAGGCTGATTTTGCTAAATTGACCTTTCTTTTCTGGACAGATAATACTTGCAGCCTGTAACATGCATTTTTTAACAAACTCTCCTTCTGTGAATGGTTTCCCTGCCTTAGCAATCATCTCACTAACCATGTAACTAGCTTCGACTGATGCAACATTCTCTTTGGTTGCTTTCTTGAAGAAATTTTGTTGCCTCAGTAGGCATGCTTTAAAAATGGCAACCCGCTTGGCTCTCTCATTTCCTTGATATTTTGCACATTCCTCAGCATGTTTAGTTGAATAATGGCATTTCAAGTTGTATTCCTTGTCACTGCAACTTTCTCTGAGCAAATAAGACATGTGGGAATGTCCCTGTGCTCAACAAAGAAATACTGTGTCTCCTACTTTTCCTGAAATTGTCTGTGCTCGTCATCAATCTTTCTCTTCACTGCAGGCTTTGATGAAGTCATGATGAAGGTATGACAAAATCTAATTCTGTAATAAACTTTTCTCCCTTCTCTCCCTTCTCTCCCTTAGGCCTCCGATAATGCAAGGGACAGCGGGCAGGAGAAGAGGAAATGACATCTGCGCTAGGCGCAAAGTATTCGTGATTATTTACTTAGTGAATATTCGAATAAAATATCGCATTAGTAAGAAAAAATTCACATTAAACATTTGCATACCCCGAATGGAACTGCTCGGGGTATGCGAATGTTTAATGCGATTTTTTTCTTACTAATGCGATTTTTATTGCGATTATTTGGTAAGTGAATAATCGCAAATACTGTGATATTTGAAGGCCAGCCGTAGGCCACAAAATGTTGTAGGGAGGACCGCAAACGGCCCGAGGGCCGCTAGTTTGAGACCCCTGTCTTAAGGGCAGAAAACGCAGGGTGACTGACTTAGAGTGAGTATGAGGATGGGCTGGAGATGAAAGTGGCAACTTCAAAACAACTATGAGGTACCACCTCACGCCACTGAGATTGGCACATATCACAAAGAAAGAAAACAAGCAGTGCTGGCGGGGATGTGGAGAGAAAGGAACTCTTATCCACTGCTGGTGGGAATGCCGTCTAGTCCAACCTTTATGGAAAGTGATATGGAGATTCCTCTACAAACTGGAAATTGAGCTCCCATACGATCCAGCTATTCCACTCCTAGGAATATACCTGATGAACACAAAAATACAATACAAAAATCCCTTCCTCACACCTATATTCATTGCAGCGCTATTTACAATAGCCAGACTCTGGAAACAACCAAGATGCCCTTCAACAGATGAGTGGCTAAGAAACTGTGGTACATATATACAATGGAATACTATGCAGCTGTCAGGAGAGATGAAGTCATGAAATTTTTCTATACATGGATGTACACGGAATCTATTATGCTGAATGAAATAAGTCAGAGGGAGAGAGAAAGACGCAGAATAGTTTCACTCATCTATGGGTTTTAAGAAAAATGAAAGACATTTTTAGCAGTATCTCAGAGGCAAGAGAGATGAGGGCTGGTAGGTGCAGCTCATGACATGAAGCTCACCACATAGAGTGATGAGTGCAGTTGGAGAGATGACTACACTGAGAACTATCATACCAATGCGAATGAATGAGAGAAGTAGAAAGCCTGTCTGGAGTACAGGTGTGAGTGGGATGGGGAGGAGGGAGATCTGGGAAATTGGTGGTGGGAATCTTGCACTGGTGAAGGGGGGTGTTCTTTATATGATTGTAATCATATAACTACAATCATATTTATAGTCACGGTGTTTAAATAAAGATAATTTAAAAAAGCGTGGGAACTTGGAGTGCCCCAGAAGTCAAATGGAGTCTAGTTTAAGGAGGAGCCGAGAGACAAACTTTCAAGTAGTGCTGAGAGATTCAGAGGGACAAAACTGGGGTTTGTCACTGGTCTTAGCCTGGGGCAGGTACCCATGGACCTGGACCAAAGGAACAGATTTGACAGACTAGTAAGGTGAAGAAGCCTCATGTTAGTGAGTTCGAATCTACCATGGGAGGAGTTGGATACTAAAGCTTCTTTCTTTTATTTCGTTTGTTTTTGTTTGGGGTCCACACCCAACAGTACTCAGGGTTACTATTCACTCAGGAATTTCTCCTGGCTGTGCTTGGGAAATTATATGGGATGCCTGGGATCAAAATTGTTGACCGCATGCAAGGCAAGTGCCCTACTTGCTGTGCTATCACTCCAGCCTTCTAAAGCTTCTTTTGAGGAGCAGTGTCTTCTAGGGAAAGAGGAAAATACAGTGAGATCTGTAGAGGAAGAGGATCAGGAGGGGCTGGGTATTTTATTTTGTTTGTTTATTTATTTATTTATTTATTTTGGTTTTCGGGTCACACCTGCAGCGCTCAGGGATTACTCCTGGCTCTAGGCTCAGAAATCATTCCTGGCAGGCTTGGGGGACCATATAGGATGCTGGGATTTGAACCACCATCCTTCTGTATGCAAGGCAAACACCTTACCTCCAAGCTATCTCTTCGGCCCAGGGGTTGGGTTATTTTAGATGAGAAATAGCATGTTTGAAAATTGACCTGGTTTTGATTTTCTGTACCACATGGTCCCCAGAGCATCATCTTGGAGGCACCTTCATCGAACCATTGTCCCAGTAGCCAAAGATCACAAATAATAATCTCAGGTTCCATAAACACCACATGGGAATCCACCCTCCTCAAAAGAAAGAGGAAATAAAAACATGTTTATATGCAGATAAGATCATGAGAGAGGGAAATTCTGACAGTGTGAAAGAGAGAAGAGTCCTTAGAAAATATTATTGCATAGATGAAGGGTAGGAGGGGTAAGAACGAAGATCCAGGAGCAGCTGCAGGATTGGACTTGGGTGAAAGCAGGGGATACCAGAGAAGATTCACATACAGAACAGATTCAAGCAGAGCAGATCCATGGACAGTCAGTTCTCTCCAGGATTGTCTTGTCTGTGACTTGGACTGCACGGTTGGGTTAAAATAGGCGCTGCTGGAAGTTTCAGTAGAGAAACTGTGAGTAGCCAGGCAGAGGGATGAAGGGCAGAGGCAGTGTCCCTGGATTGCAGTTGGTTAATCATCACTCCTCTGAAGTGAGATGGAGAGATGGAGGCTTGACTGCAGTGAGATAATCAGGCTCAAGCACAATCAGGAATGTGTTTGTTCAAGAAGGAGAAATCATAATTCGGGGCCACAATGAAGGGCAGTCCTGGGTTAAATAGCAACAGGACCTGGCACAGGGCAGCTCAAAATGATTGGGCTGGTGGCCAATCTAAAGTGAGGGCATTTGGGGTGACATTTTTGGTTGGTTCTTTGCTGCCCCACTTCTCCCTTCGCTGTGCTCTGACTGTTGTTTCAATGGTGTGGGACTGGAAGAGGACCCACACACACTCAATTGTGTACTCACATGCTTGGCTGGGGTGCTCAAGGACGCTGGACTCTTGTCATTGTAGTTACACCTGTACTTTTTTGGAGGTCACATGCATTGAGTTGGAGCATTCTGGAATTTTCTATTTACAGTGCTCACTGGGGTTACAGCAATGCCCCCACTGTGTTGGCTGGGGGTTACGTTCCAGGTCACAGTGCTCAAACAGCTTTGGTTGTGATGCTTTCACACATGTGACTGCAGAGATCCAGAGATCACACACTCTGCTATGGCAATGGTGCTTATAGGTGGCAATCAGCATCAAACTCAAGGGCCTGATCTGGCAAGACAAGTGATTTTTGTTTTGTTTTGTTTTGTTTTGTTTTTGGGCCACACCCTGTGACGCTCAGGGGTTACTCCTGGCTATGCGCTCAGAAGTCGCTCCTGGCTTGGGGGACCATATGAGACACCAGGGGATCGAACCGCGGTCCATCCAAGGCTAGCGCAGGCAAGGCAGGCACCTTACCTCTAGCGCCACCGCCCGGCCCCAAAGGATTTTATTTATTTTTTAAAGTTCTTTTAATATTATCATGTTGGCTGGCAGGGAATGGGAAGGATGTGTCACACCCAGTATTTCTCAGGGTCTAATCCCTGAGCTCAGGGTCACACCTAATGATGTTCAGGGAACCAAGAGAATCAAACCCCAGTCTTTATGTGCTCTGGCCCTAACACTTATCTTGCTAACACCTCTCCTCAGTCATATCAGGCCTCATTTCTAGCCATCAGAGATCTCTAGGTAGATTCTTAAGCTGGAAGCAAGGTCGTTCTTTTGGATTTTCTAGTTTTTTCAAACATTCTTTGGTTGTTTTATGGCTTTTTGTCTCTTCAGCCATTCCTTGGTGTTAAATACCTTTTGGTCTTCAAGCATCTCCTAATTTTTTTTTTTTTTTGGTTTTTGGGTCACACCCAGCAGCGCTCAGGGGTTACTCCTGGCTTCATGCTCAGAAATTACTCCTGGCAGGCTCGGGGACCATATGGGATGCCGGGATTCGAACTGATGACCTTCTGCATGAAAGGCAAACGCCTTACCTCCTTGCTATCTCTTTGGCCCATCTCCTCCTTTTTTTTTTTTTTTTATTTTTTTATTTTTGGGCCACACCCGGTAATGCTCAGGGGTTACTCCTGGCTATGTGCTCAGAAGTAGCTCCTGGCTTGGGGGACCATATGGGACACCGGAGAATCGAACCGCGGTCCATCCAAGGCTAGCGCAGGCAAGGCAGGCACCTTACCTTTAGCGCCACCGCCCGGCCCATCTCCTCCTTTTTTATGACCACTTTTCTCTCCCTGAAATTCAATTCTAAGGGAATTTTCTATCTGACTGCCAACCTCCATTAAAAAAATTTTTTTTAAACTGGTGAACTGGTGAAAGGCTTGTATTAAAACCTAGATTTTGGGAGGCAAGTGATAATAGAGCAGGTAGGACCTTGCTTTGAATGTGGCCAATCTGGGCTATCTCTTGTATTTGATTACCCAAGCACCACCAGAAGTGATTTCTGAGTGCAAAACCAGGAGTAACTCCTGAGCATTGCTAGATGTAGCCCCCAAACAAAAACAAATAAAACAATACTTACATACATTGGACAATCCACACATGCTATTTCACAGGTATCTCTAGCATTTCCATTATATAAATATCCATTTGTGTACATCCCTAATGTGCCACCACTGCCACCATAGAACAAGCAATCTTTATTCCTTACAATCAATCTTCAGGCCCACAATGAGTGATATTTCTGTCCTGGTTCTTGGCTACAGCTCAGCCTTTCAGTTTGTTTTGTTTTGTTTTGTTTTGTTTTGTTTTGGGGCCACACCCAGCGGTGCTCAGGGGTTACTTCTGGCTATCTGCTCAAAAATAGCTCCTGGCAGGCACGGGGGACCATATGGGACGTCGGGATTCAAACCAACCACCTTAGGTCCTGCGTCAGCTGCTTGCAAGGTAAACGCCGTTGTGCTATATCTCTGGCCCCAGTCTTTCAGTTTTAATCAACATAAATTTGCTAAAATTGTGCAACATAAATTTTGCTGAAGTCCTATTGCTCTGTCTTGTATTAAATAACAGAGTCATCAAATACAGTTTCTAACCTTAAAGATAGAAAATTCTGATCATGTTGGATAACAGAAGCTGGGTTGGGGCAGAATGCCAAGTTTCTATATCAGAGTCCTCGAAATGCAACATTTACGAGATTTCCATATGGAAAATTATGCTTGCAAGGAGTGTTACCTTGGCACTGGCCTCCATAAAGTACACTCTTATTATTTCCAGCTCTGATTTCACAATAAAGATCCCCATTAATGGGTTTTAAACGTGGAAGTTTTGAACAGACATCTAACTTCAGAAGTAGATAGTGTTTAGAATGAGGTTTCTCACGATCCCCTGGCGTCCCATATGGTCCCCTCAAGCCAGGGGCAATTTCTGAGCGCTTAGCCAGGAGTAACCCCTGAGCATCAAATGGGTGTGCCTGCCCACAAAAAAAAAAAAAAAAAAAAAAAGACCTAGAATGAGGTTTCTCAATCTTCTATTATAGAAGCATGTTTGAATGGTGGCCCCATGCTGGCAAAGAAACCTTACAGGAAGTCCCAGGCAGATGGCAGTTACAGAGCTCTGGGGAGCACATAAATCTATTCCATATGGCATATGGTGTGGTGCTCATAAAAGAGTCTGAAGGACCTGAAATAAATTACCCAGAAGCCACAGAAGAATTAACTCATTTGTTAAAAATAAGGGTGTGACCTTCACTATAGTACAAGACTCTGTTTCAAATCAGCACAGTAGGCCAAGAGAGGAGAACAAGGGGGCTGGGGTGAGGTGGAGGGTGGCATGCAAAATTAAAGCAAAATAAATGCAAATCAAGTGATCAGAAGCAGAACAGGAAGCCCCAGCAGACCAGTGGAGCTGGCACCTCGAGACAATAACCACATTTGAGAGATGCTGTGATTTTTATAGGAGCAAAGTTGGGGTTTTAATCAGGTAACCACTTTCTCATTTGGGGATGAGCATAGTACAGACCTTAGGGGAAAAGGAAAAGCTGTTTTACAAAACAGCTCCTTGTTTTAGAAAGCCTGCAAAGCCAAGAAAGGATTTCATGTTGTTTTATGAGTTGAAAAAAAAATACAGAAGAATCATATTTTGTCAAATTTGGAAGTGATATCTTTCAAAGTCCAGCTGAAACCTCCAGTTGACTTCTGCCACCATCATACCACCTCTCCACCAAAAAACAACAACAGGGATAACTGAGCAGGAAAGAGGGGCTTCATTGGCATGAAATCAGCTGAAGCTGGGAAACTTGTCCAAGAGCACAGGCGGGAGGAGAGCTTCAAAGAGAAGGAGTTGGAGATCTGGTTTCATGCCCAGCAGAGCTAGGATGATGCAAGGGTCTATACATATTCTAGTAGTTTTTCAGGAAATCATGTGTCCTCATGAGAGAGAACAATGAGCAAGCACAACTGAGGTCCAAACCAGGAACAAACATGGTATGTTCAAAGAAGGATAGAGAAATGTCATTGAAGGATGTGTGTGTGTGTTTGTGTGTATGTGTGTGTGTGTGTGTGTGTGTGTGTGTCCTCTGATAGTATCCAGTCAGGCTGGGAGGTCTGAGTATCAGTACAAGAATGTTCTCAGGTTGTGTCTTGGTCCAATCAGAACCAAAAGTTGGTTCCAAGGCAGTTTCTCCCCAGGGAAAAGCTCTTGAATATCTTCCAATCTACAGATCTCAGACCAGTCTGCTTTAACTTTTCCTAACCTTAGACACTTTTAAGTTTTCCAGGAGAAAAAGAAAAGTGGCGAAATTGGAAAATACAGTTTTCATTATTTGATTACACTTCTCCAACATGCCACTTAAGGCTAGAGGCCAGCTTAAACTTTGCATGCAGCCAACACCAAATTCATACCCGGTACCAAGGGTTCCTAAACAGAGCTTGGAGTAGCCTCCAGTTCTATTGGATAGGGCCCCAATTCCCCCGTAAAAATTTTCTCCCCATACAAACAAGCACATGCAGTTGCTTGATTGAATCAGAGGCAAGCTTGTTTGTCCATTGTGCACTACTCCTTCTATGTGTTACAACAGTTTGAGTGGTTGTCAGAGAGACAGTCTGAGTTGGCAAAGTCTAAATTATTTGCTATTTGTCCTTTATAGGAAATGCTGCTGACCCCTGTTCTAGTTCAACTTCACAATAAAAAAAAAATTAGATTGGACTTTCTTATTTTTGTTGTTTGTTTGTTTGTTTTAGGGCCACACCCAGTGGCCCTCAGAGGTTACTCCTGGCTCTGCACTCCAAAATCACTCCTGGCAGACTCCAGGAATCATATGGGGTGCCAGGATAGAACCTGGGTCCACCTAGTGTAGGCCATGGTGCAAGTCAAATGTCCTATTGCTGTGCTATCACTCTGGCCCTAGAAAATAGACTTTCTATGAAAGGGATTTGTCACAAAATAACTTCTTCAGGACCAAGGATTATGAACTGTCTTCACTTTATTGCCTTAACATTTGTTTACTTGTCCCCTCTTTAGATGGTCACTAGTCTCAAGACAGTGACTGTCATCGTGTCACTGTGCCCAGGATCCTAGAAGATCATCTACATTTGTTAAGTGATTTTCTTCAGAATTCTTCTTACTACATCTAGTCTGACCTTTCTATCACTAAAAATGATTTTCTCCACAAAATGAAAGTTTCAAATTAAGTGGATATGATACAAAATCAGAAATGCACACACAGCCATAGGGTAAAAAGCGAATCTCAACTGTTGGTCAATCCTCCTAGAGACAAAAACTGCCATCCGTTTTGTGTGTTTTCTCTTGGGGACTGTATGGAGCAGCCTAAGCAAATTTATTTTGTTCTCATTTTTTTTGTTTTTGTTTTGAAGACACAACTGGGATTGCACATAGCAGAGTTGAGGAACTGTATGTGGTGTTGAGGATCAAATCCACCTTGGCCTTGTACAAAGTAAGTGCCCTACCCACTGTACTATCTCTCAGCCCTTTAGTCCCTGTTGTGCCCAATGTTAGTATATTGCATGTGTTGTCGTCCTGAGCCTAATCTTTTCACTCAGAGCACATTTTGGGAGCATGTTTTAAGTCAAAGTAGAGTTATCATCAAGTCTAGAATATGAGAGGCCTGATTTAAAAAGAAACCAAAAACTTATCAACAGCACGCCTTCATTGTGGAAGGTCAGGGTTCAATTCCCAGCACTTCAAGGTGCCCTGAGCAACACTGGAAACTAATCCTAAATGCCATGAGTATGAGCAAAACACAACAAAATAAAAACAAAGAAAAGTAAAAAAAAAAAGTAGCTTATAGATAGACATGATAAAATAATATCTTTGTCTTTAGACCTATAACCAGGCAGTATATATGTCATGATAAAAAAAAAAGATTATTAGGGGGCCCGGAGAGATAGCACAGCGGCGTTTGCCTTGCAAGCAGCCGATCCAGGACCAAAGGTGGTTGGTTCGAATCCCGGTGTCCCATATGGTCCCCCGTGCCTGCCAGGAGCTATTTCTGAGCAGACAGCTAGGAGTAACCCCTGAGCACCGCCGGGTGTGGCCCAAAAACCAAAAAAAAAAAAAAAAAAAAAAGGGCCGGAGAGATAGCATGGAGGTAAGGCGTTTGCCTTTCATGCAGGAGGTCATCGGTTCGAATCCCGGCGCCCCATATGGTCCCCTGTGCCTGTCAGGAGCAATTTCTGAGCCTGGAGCCAGGAATAATCCCTGAGCACTGCCGGGTGTGACCCAAAAACCACAAAAAAAAAAAAAAAAAAAAAAGATTATTAGATTATCTTTTGATTTTCTTTCAAGAGCCTATTTTTTCCCTTAGCCAGTGCTTTTCCTGCATAGGATGAAACATCTAACAAGATCTAAGATAGTGTCCAAAAGCTGTGGGTATAGCCAACTGTTATCCTCAACTTGTTAGACACAAGAGACAGGGGACAAGCAGTTGATGCCTCTTTCTTTTCTTACTTGCTTGTGTCTTAGAAAGGTTCCTACTTGGATTGTTTTTGCTGTGTGAAATGATGTCTCTTCTTCCAGTCTGTGGAGCTAGTCAATATGGTACCAGATTGAATGGCCCCTTCTCTTGTCTTGCTTCTCATCAGTCTGAGATTGCCTCTCCCAAATCAATGATTTTCCTTTGCTTTGCTTTCTAAGGAACCTGATTACAGACATTACAAGTCTGCCTCATAAGTCTGCCTCATTCTCTTCTAATAGCTACTATTTTTTATCACTTTTCATTTATATGTATAAATTATTTTTGGCCAATCTTCTCTTAGTGAACATTTAGGTCAACTCCATTCTATTATTGCATGATTGTTTTAAATATTAATTGAAGGATCTGGAGAGATGGTTCAGGGTCTTAGGCACTTGCCTTGCATGCAGCCACCCCTGTGTCCCTGAGCACAGAACTACAAGGAAGATCTAAGTACTACTAGTTACACTCCCACCCCCCCAAAAAGATAAAAGATTGAATAAAGATGGTTTAGTATATGCACAATGAAATTCTACTCAGTCATAAAAAGAAATTAAATATTACCATTTATAACAACATGGATGGACCTAGAGTTGCAGCAGTCTAAATGAAATAAGTCAAATGGAGAAAGATAAATAGAACTTAACCCATTTGTGATACACAGAAAACAAGCAAATGGGCGAAGTAAACAAAATTTATCTTTTTTTTAGTTTTTGGGCCACACCAGCAATGCTTATAGTTTATACCTGGCTCTACACTCAGGAATTACTTCTGGATGTGCTGAGGGAACCATATAGTTGTCATAGATTGAACCTGGGTCAAACTGCATGCAAGGCAAGTACCTTGTCTGCTATATTATGTCTCCAGCCTTATCTATAGAAACTTTTAGACTGTAACACCAATGAGATCTCATAGGAAGAGGCAGGAGGGTGTGAAAATTAGATCAAAGGGGACACTTTTATGATGAAGAATAGAATGGGACTTTGAATGCTTCTATTAATATATAGAGATATTAATGTATAGTGATACACACCTAAATCTTGTAAAATGTTATAAAGCAATACTACTATTTATAAAAATGTGTTTGATTCTCAGTATCTATTTATTCATATTTGATGACTCAACTTTTATTTGGTAATATCACATTGCAATGCAATTATTATTTTTATCCCCCAAAAATAAAAGCTATAAACTTTTAGAAGGATCTTGTTTTTCCCCCAGAGACTCATTTTCTGCTGCTCATGTCTTTAAATTCCACGAATCATCAATACTGAGCAGCTTGCAATTCCCAGAGCGCTCTTAAACCTTTCTGTCTTTCGTAGACTGCCCACTCTGCCTAGAATGCCTTACCTAAGCTTATGCCTGGCAAACTCCCACTTGTCCCCTAAACCATATTTAATGTCCAACTATATCCTCTAGGAATCTTTCTCCAATTCTCCAAGGTTAAGAATTCTTTTTCCGGCCCGGAGAGATAGCACAGCGGTGTTTGCCTTGCAAGCAGCCGATCCAGGACCAAAGGTGGTTGGTTCGAATCCCGGTGTCCCATATGGTCCCCCGTGCCTGCCAGGAGCTATTTCTGAGCAGACAGCCAGGAGTAACCCCTGAGCACCGCTGGGTGTGGCCCAAAAACCAAAAAAAAAAAAAAAAAGAATTCTTTTTCCAGGGCTGGAGCGATGGTGCAAGTAGTAGGGTGTTTGCTTTGCACGTGCTGACCTAAGACAGATCTTGATTCCATCTCCCCGTGTCCCATATGGTCCCCCAAGCCAGGAGCAATTTCTGAGATCATATCCAGGAGTAACCCCTGAGCATCACCGGGGGTGGCCCTAAAATTAAAAAAAAATTCTTTTCCATAATGCACATCTATTCTGAATAAGTACCCTTTGCATCAAAGTCCTTATTCAAGAAACATCTTTGCTTGCATTTCTATTTTTCCACTGCAATGGAAATCTCTTCTCAGGAACAGAAACCACATCTTCTACCTTTGCAACTCTTGTCTCGCAAGACATCAAGAGCAATTCAATTTAAGTGAAATCTGGTGGCTTCTTTAAGAAAGCATTCAGCTGATTATAATTATTTTTGGAGGTATTCTAGTTTACATGATAAATATCGTTTTACAAACGAAGGGATGCTATCCCAAATCTTCGATCAGTATTTCAGGATTCCTCCACCATCACACCATAGTACCACCTTTTTACTCCTTAAACCCCAGTTCTGTTAATCAGGTTTCAGGGGTCAATTGCTTTAGGGATTATTTAATTCTTTCTCTGTTTCTTTATACTTAGCATAGGAGCAAGATTATCAAGGTCATCTTTTTACTTTCTGACTCACTTAGCATGATAATGTCTAATTTCATCCAAGTCCTTGACATTTTTATGAACAGCTGAAACTTTTATTCACATATTGGAATTATGCCCCGTGAGTCTGTCACACATAAAAGTTTGTGCTCTTAAGCATGGCTCAGGTGAGACATACCTGGATTAGAACTTGCTTCTCACTGACTGGCACAAGTTTTCTCGCCTGAATCACTCCAACTTTCTGAGTTTCAGTTTCTTTACTGGTCAAGTAGCTGTAATTATTCTTGATTCATGACATGAGTCATGAATGAAACATAATAATGCATGTATACCTCTTGTCTTTTTCTTGTACCTCGAAGGAGAGATTATAAAAAGTATTTTATTCCCCCACCTATCCTCTCTCTCCACTGCTCTGTCATTAATACACCATCTTTATGTAACATACCATTTCTTCCCACTTGCAGAGTTTTGAGATATTCAAAGACAAATAACAGCATACACACACTCTAAATAAAGAATTATTTTATGTGCTTTATCTGTGTTGATTTCATTATTGAAATTCATTGGAATTAGGCCATGGGAGAGTCTGTGTTGGTGGATCTGAATTCACTCTCAAAGCATTGTGACAATAAAATTATCTTAGACTTTTTGGATTCCAATAATAACATCCAAAACGTTAGATGTCCCATGAAAAATGTTACTTTTTTTTTTTTTTGCTTTACCTTTAAATAAAAATGAAGTACATACTTCAGGGCATCAAAAATTTGCAATCACCAAAAATAGTGTTTTATGAAAAAGTTGTTATTTTTATTTAAAAATAACTTATACAAATCATTCAAATAGGAGATAGTCATAAAAGAAACTGTGGTATTTGGGACTGAATTTTGTGTTTAGTTTTAATTACTTGGGATAGGATGGGAGGGATAAAAAGAATGGCCTACAACTGTTCATGCTAAGAAATTGTTGTGTTGGGCTCAGAGAAATAGCGTAGGAAATAAGGAACTCACCAGGCATGCTGGCCCTGGTTCAATTCCTCATATTGTATAAGGTTCTCTGAACACCTGAATACTATCAAAATAAAAGCCAAAGAATAATAAAAGGTCCAAATGAATATATAAAAAGAAAGATAATTGTAATTGTGGGGTTAGCTGGCATTTTCTATTCCCAGCAACAGTAATATTCACATAGCATCTAAAGAAAAAGATTTGCTTGTGAGTACCAGGTAAGGTTCCAGTTCAGAATCTGTATGATTCCTTCAACTGATAGGAAAAATGAGTTTCATTTTTTTTTAATCACTTTATTTATTTATTTATTGGTTGGTTGGTTGGTTGTTGGGCCACACCCAGCAGTGCTTAGGGGTTACTTCTGGCTCTGCATTCAGAAATCACCCCTGGCAGGCTGGGGGACCATATGGGATACTAGAAATCGAACCCCAGGTTGGCTGCATGCAAGGCAAATTCCCTACCACTGTGCTATCTCTCTGGCCCTAAAAAATGAGTTTCTGATATAGGTCAAGTTGCCTCCATCAGAGATAGCACAGTGGCATAGTTGCCACTCTTTTCTCATAAAACCAAAATTTCATACTTTTCATATCCTTTTTCTGCCCCCCATCCTTTGAGCCATTTTTTCTATTGCTTATTAACAACAGTTAATCGGCTATCCTATGCCCACTCAGCCTATCTCATTTCTTCCCTGCTAACAGAGCACCAAGTAGTGGTGACCCACTTATCCTGGGTAAGGGGACTTCTGTTCAAATCTGAGGAGGTTCAGCATGTTCTGCAGGGCAGTGTAAAAGCCATTGCTTGAAACCACACTTAAAACCACCCATGCCCTTTTATGTGTTGAACTGAAGCTGGTCAGAGTTCAAGGGGTCATTGAAAGGGAAGAACCTTCATGTCCTAGCACCTACCTTCATGGCAGTTTGAAAAGTCAATGTGGGGGCCCGGTGAGATAGCACAGCGGTGTTTGCCTTGCAAGCAGCTGATCCAGGACCAAAGGTGATTGGTTCGAATCCCGGTGTCCCATATGGTCCCCCGTGCCTGCCAGGAGCTATTTCTGAGCAGACAGCCAGGAGTAACCCCTGAGCACCGCCGGGTGTGGCCCAAAAACCAAAAAAAAAAAAAAAAAAGTCAATGTGACAGTAAAATACCTAAAGCTGCAGAGGTCGTTTTGTGGTTGTGAGTTCACAATGCCAACTATGAGAAGCCTGTTTGACTCTTAAGCACATACTTTACTGGGCAGGTTAGGGGACCTTGAAGACATCATGGAGTCTCTGGGCAAATAGACCCTTTAACTACCTCAAGAGGTCTTATTGTGCAAAACAGTAAGTTCTTTGGGGTTAGCTGCCATTAACTGGTTTTGCAGCTAATCTTAGCCCCAAATCTTTGGAACTTTTATTTTTGTGTTAATAAACTCAAGAGGTTCACCATTTAGGATATATTAGTTCATGGACAGACCCAAAGAGTGTAGAAAACAAAGATTTACCACTTGTCTTTTTGTTTTTGTTTTTTGGGTCACACCTAGTAGTGCTCAGGGGTTACTCTGGCTCTATGTTCAGAAATCACTCCTGGCAGGATCGAGGGACTATATGGGATGCCGGGATTCGAACCACTATCCTTCTGCATGCAAGGCAAACACCCTATCTCCATGCTATCTCTCCAGCCCCTACCACTTGTTTTTAAGGAGGTAGGGAGATAATTCTCAATGCAAACTTCTCCTATCAAAATGTGGAAGTGAGATCGAGTGACGGCATCAACTGGGTATGGGGAAGCTTGATAATATTCTCCATACATCACATGTGCTGAAAATGGTATTCTTAGCTTGCTTGGTGGGGTGTTTCTAAGGGAGACACATCACCAGGTCATTTGGGGACAGCTCAGACTCTGTGCAATCTGGAAGCCTTGGATCTGGCTGGAACTAGTTCTGTCTTAAAGGAGCTGAGGCATCTATAAGATCACAACCCTGCTCCAAGCTTTGCTAATTGAGGACCTAGTGGGAAAGAGTTTTTCAAAAACATTGTCTTTTGTCACACACTCAGCATAACCTATCCCCTTTAGCTAACACCTGCCTTCTATATATTCTATATATGAACTTTTTTTTTTTTTTTTGGTTTTTTTTGGGTCACACCCGGCAGTGCTCAGGGGTTATTCCTGGCTCCAGGCTCAGAAATTGCTCCTGGCAGGCACAGGATTTGAACCGATGACCTCCTGCATGAAAGGCAAACGCCTTACCTCCATGCTATTTCTCCGGCCCCTATATATGAACTTTTAATGTTGTGATTTGGCAGAAGGAAGACGGAGCATATTAGAGGCAACGTTAAGGCTCCTCTTTAGGTTTTGTAACTAGTAATGCGTATGTTTCATTGAATTATCATATTTCTGGTTCCAAATCTAATTCTACAATCTTTATTTTTGATTCCAGAGTGCATCACCACTTGAAGTTTATGAGCCTCTAATCTTAAGCTCTTAAGAAAAGTTTTATACTTCTAAAATCCCTGCCAGGTCTACAAATGCAGCTGCCATTTCTGCATTCAGCCAGCTCCACAGACTCACTCTATTCTTGCAAGAGGTGTAAACCAAGCTGTGAAAAATCATGGATATGGGCCGGAGAGATAGCACAGCGGCATTTGCCTCGCAAGCAGCCGATCCAGAACCAAAGGTGGTTGGTTCGAATCCCGATGTCCCATATGGTCCCCCGTGCCTGCCAGGAGCTATTTCTGAGCAGACAGCCAGGAGTAGCCCCTAAGCACCGCCGGGTGTGGCCCAAAAAAAAAAAAATCATGGATACACTGACTGGCCATGAAGCTAAAATGGCAATCTCAGAGAGTGTGGGCCAAGTCCCTGCCCTGTCAAAGCCATGCCAACTGTACCCATCACCCACAACTGCCACTTTTCCAATGGCCCAGCTTCACTACTACAGAGATGTTAAAACAACCAAAACTAGGGGCCGGTGAGGCGGCGCTTACAAGCGCTAGCCAAGGAAGGACCACGGTTCGATCCCCCTGGCGTCCCATATGGTCCCCCCAAGCCAGGGCAATTTCTGAGCACTTATCCAGGAGTAACCTCGGAGCATCAAACGGGTGTGGCCCGAAAAACCAAAAAATAAATAAAATAAGGGCCCGGAGAGATAGCACAGCGGTGTTTGCCTTGCAAGCAGCCAATTCAGGACCAAAGGTGGTTGGTTCGAATACCTGTGCCTGCCAGGAGCTATTTCTGAGCAGACAGCCAGGAGTAACTCCTGAGCTCCGCCAGGTTTGGCCCAAAAACCAAATAAGTAAATAAATTAAATAAAAATAAATAAATAAATAAACCCAAAACTATAGGTATTCTGGTATTTGACCTGATATCTCTAGGACTTTCTTGGAGTAAGTATGGACACCACACACACACACACACACACACACACACACACACACACACACACACACTACTGCCTTCTCATATGTCTGGAAGTCTGGAAGCTCTGGAAGCCTAAGCCATGCCCCACAAAAGCTGCATTATTACCACAAATCTTGGAACATCTGTTCCTCGGCCATATACACAGCCACACAATAACTCAAAACTTTTTCAGTACTGACATCATCAGTAGGAACACATCAATTTTAACATCAACATTCAAAGACAGCTAATATTCAGAAACAAAATAACCAAAAATCAACTAGCAATAAATCACTTAGCAAACCTCTGACAACGATTTGATGTCTTACTGTGAGATACATTCATTTTTACAAACTTTTTTTTGGGTTACTCCTGGCTGTCTGCTCAGAAATAGTTCCTGGCAGGCACGGGGGGACCATATGGGACACTGGGATTCGAACCAACCATCTTTGGTCCTAGATCGGCTGCTTGCAAGGCAAACGCCGCTGTGCTATCTCTCCGGGCCCTCACAAACTTTCTTATTCTGCAACTTAAAAAATAATTTTATTACCACTTTCCTGTAAATAAGTATTATAAAATATATTATTTTGTACCTACTAAGGGGGTAGCTTGGGCTAGGGTGAGAATCTGGGGACAATAATAGGGGAATTTTACATTGGTGGTGCAACTGGTCTTGAAACAAATGTTTCTATGATCAACATGGGTTTTAAATAAAGTAATTTATATCTTAAAAAATAAAACAGTTCTAATGAGATGCCACCTCCATCGAAGCAGTGACTAAGGAGGAGGAGTATGGGATGTTTGGCATGGATGTCAGTCTACCCCTTCCACAGAGCAGGGAAGGGAGCTAGTAGGACAGATCATGAGACAAGCCTGTCAATTAGCCTCATTCAGTTGGTGTCATGTTAATAATAAAACCAGGGCTGGAGAGGTAGTACAGCAGGTACTTGGTACCTGTACAGTACACTTACTTTGCATGAAACCAAGCATGCAATCATATGCAACCCGATATGGTTCCCTGAGCCTGCCAGGAGCAATGCATCAGTGCAGAGCCAGAAGTCATGAGTATTGCCAGGTGTAACCCCAAAGAAAGCCAAACAAATAAACAAAAATTTAGCAAGTTCTTTGTGTACTCATAAGATATCAACAGACATAAATTTACATTTATATTTGCATTATTATAAAAGGGAAAGGATATTGAGGTTCCCCAAAGGAGAAGAATAGTAGGTGATGGAGTTAAGGCTCATAACAGTTTATTTTACAAAGAGGAGATTATCTTGGATTACCTGGATAATCCAGTTCATCAAAAGGTAGATAAGGGCTAGTGGAAGAAAAAGGTAGAGCTTAGTGGTGTGGAAGATCACTGGTCAGAACTGGGAGTGAAGAGGAATGTAAATTCCATGTAGAAGTATGAAAAGGCACAAAACCATCTTCTTCTAGTGCTATTCTTATCTATATCTATATAGTTTTTGGATCATACCTGGTGGTACTCAGGGCTTACTCCTGGCTCTGTGATCACACCAGAGCATGTTTGGGGAACCATATGCAGAGGCAGGAATGGAACCAGACTTGGTTGCATGCAAGACAACTGTTTCAAGACCTATACTATCTCTCTGGTGCAATAACAGGCTATTTTAAGTCACCAAATTTTAGGTAAATTTGTCTAGTAACAATATGGTATCAATACAAAAGGTTGGACAGCTGTTAACATTTATGGGCTCATGCATATTCTTTTTTTTTTTTTTTGGGTCACACCCTGCGGTGCTGAGGGGTTCCTCCTGGCTGTCTGCTCAGAAATAGCTCCTGGCAGGCACAGGGGACCATATGGGACACCAGGATTCGAACCAACCACCTTTGGTCCTGGATCGGCTGCTTGCCAGGCAAACGCCTCTGTGCTATCTCTCCGGGCCCTCATGCATATTCTTTTTTCAGTATAAGCAATAAAATGGTAAGCCAGCTTTCTCATCTTTCTTTTCCTAATTAGAAAATTAGACTAAACTGGCACAGTGGTAAGAGCAGAACTAAGATGTCTGGCACCATGTTTTTTCAAGCAAACCTGAATCTCCTCTTTTAGAAGACAGTCAGGGTGGTTCCAATCTTAACTGCTTTGGAATCACATGACATTTTCTGCCTGCTCTCCCCAATTCCCATTTTATTGAGAAACAATCAATATACAGCACCCAATGTGTTTTAAGGCAGACATCATGATGATTTGCTAGACATACAACTGGTGTCTAAACTATTTCTATCCTGGTTCCTATGTCCAGACTGTATTGGACTGCTGTTTGTCATTTGATTTTCACACTGATTTCTCATATCAAGTGTAACCTCAGGAGTTTTAAAAGTCTTCCTAGTTTTAAAGTCTCCCCTAACATACAGCAGTTCAGCATCGAGAAGGCAGAATGTTATTATGTAAAATGAAGGATTATAATTACGTATTCCTTTGAGGTAACTTCTTTGAATTATTCCCACCTGGGCTGCCCAATAGCCTCACTTGGAAGATTTTAAGGTAAACTTCATCTTGGCCTCCTACTCCTAGGCTCAGAGCCAAAGGTCTGAAACCAGGATACAATTTCCAGCTCCCCGGGATTAATTTGGAATCAGGTTTGAAATCACTGTCTGGAAGATACAAAGGCAGGTTTACTTGCTAGCTGGGAGTCTGGTCTGTGACTCAGGTTGAAAACTCTGCAAAGCAGCTTTTTTGTAGCAAAGACAATTCTCTTACTGGCCACTGGGGCAGTCACTGGGTAAATGTTTTCAACTGTTCCTAACAGGAAATGTTTACACATCTTTGCAGAACTTCCACATCAACTGTTGAGCAAGACCTTGCTGGTGTTTTGAAGAACAGCCAAATGGACGCTTGTAACCTAGGATTCGTAAAATGTATCCAAATAAGAATCTGTGGTTGGGGAGAGAACTCAACAGGCTAAGCATGTGCTTTGCATGCAGGAAGCCAGAGTCTATCGCCTGAATCATGTGATCCTCTGAACTCCTGATCCCAATGCATCTCTGAGTACCTCTGAGATCAACCCCAAGCACAGAGCCAAAAGTAACTCCTGAGCATTTCCGGGTATAACTCCCAGGGCAAAGCAAGCCAGCAAATGAGAATTTATTGACGATCTCTGAGAAATAATGTTATACAGCCATCAAAAGTTATGCTCAAAAGCATGAATGAGAAGTATGCAAGAGGGAGAAGGCTGTTGCCTTAAAGGACCAAACCTATCAGTAAAAAACTACAGAACTCAGTGGAGAGAAGTTCAGGTGATCCAACACATGCCTACCTGTGCATGGCCCTGAGCTTAGTCCCTACCATTGCATGGCACCCTCCCCAACCACTACAACACCACTGGTACTCCCCCAAGCACTACCAGACCAAGCCTCATATTAACAAATAAAAATTGTGCCGGTTAGATATGTATGCAGTACCTGGGAGATAGCTAAAAGCCATGGAGCATGTGCCTTAAGACTTAAACTCTTATGCCTTAAACTCTGCATAAGACCTAGAGTTTAATCCCAGACAAGTAGGTCATGGCCCTCTGTTAGAAGAGTCCCCGGGGCTCCCAGTACTGGTGGGGAGCCCCCTAAAAGGCCCATGTCTATGTAGGACACTGTGTTTCGGCCCACTGGTTTCTGGCCATAAAAAAGGGCAATAAGAGCATTTCGAAGGAAAGGTCTAAGGTGCCAGGTTAAATGTGTGCCATGTTCAGTATCTCAGCAGAATTCCCACATCCTGTCACATCCTGTGACTTCTCACAAGAGGCAACATGAAGTACACAGGGTCTCCTAAGCAGGATTCACTCCAATATGTTCCTCCAAGACATCATCTGACCTCTGGGCCTACCAGGCAGTGGTCAGCAAATGCTGGAGCACAGCAAAGGGGGGTAATGCAAGCAGGAGAAAACTAGCAGGTAAAGCCAAACTGGAAGAAACATTCTACAAAACAGTTCTCCAGTCTCCAAGAGCAAGGTGACAGGCTTTCTCCCCGGCCCCAGGGAGCAAATAGTGACTAATCTGAGATGACTCTTATTGTTGGTTCTTTTCCAGTATAAAAAAACAAGATTTGGAAAGCTGATCTCCAAACTGCCTAGAAACATAGTATAAGAGATTAAAGAAAATATAGATAGAGCCCAACGCCCTGATCAGAGGCATGGATATACAACAGTTCCTGTTCTGGATCTGATGAAATTCCAGGCTCTGAGCAGTAAGTGTGCTGGACGCAATGGTTTCCTGGCATGGATCATTCTGTGAACGGTGATGTGTTCATTGCAGCCCGTGCTACAGTAGGCAGTGATGGTAGCCAACTAGCACTTTTAAAACTCTGAGTAATTATGTTTAATTCCAGGCATCATAAATCAGTGAGCCAGAAAAGAGAAAGGCAGGACAGGTCTTGTTCAGTGATGAGGCAATCACTTCTGGCAGGGCAGGAAGAGAAGCATGAAGATTGGCTGTGTTAGTAGTCACAGGTTCAATGGGAATTTCAAGCCTCAATACATCTCTGCTCTAGGGTGTAGGTCAGTGGTAGAGTACATGCCTCGGGGGTGTGAAGCCCTGTGTTTGATCCTTGGTACCACATACAAAATAAATAGATACAAGCAAAAGTGTTTTTTTATTAACTACATCTCTAGCAAGGAAAAAAATGAGAAAAGACATTCATGTCGCACTAAAATGCCATATCATTGTCAGAAATGGTTTCCATCACTTTATTTCATCTAATAAAGGTTAAATTTTGACACATTTCCCAGAATTTCTTAGCTTGACCTACTTTTTTCCTAACCATTTCAGGATGACTGTTCCCCATCCACCTTTCTTGTTAGAGCAGCACTTCTTGACTGGGGAGGTCCTGGTTCGGCTGCTTGCAAGGCAAATGCCACTGTGCTATCTCTCTGGCCCCCGAAAATTACTGTTTTAAAGAATATTTTATTTGGGGCTAGAGAGATAGTACAATGGGTAAGATGTTTTCATTGCACATGGCCAACCCAAGATTTGGTTCCCGGCATTCCATATGGTTTTCCAAGTACTGCCAGGAGTAATTCCTCAGTGCAGAGCCAGAAAATTCCTCAGAAAAATCCCTCAGCAGTACTGGGTGTGACCCCAGGCCCCAAACAAATAAATAAAAATTTTATTTGAGATAAGATGATTTATAATATTACTAATTGTAGGGTTGCATTCTTTTTTATCTTCCTGTAAGCTATACCTTCTTTGACTCAGTTGTTGCTGAGATGTGTGGGGATCATACATTTTGGTCACAGTGCTTGCTAGAACTTGCATACTTGGCTGTATAAGTGACAAACCTGAGAGACTATAGATTCTTCCTCTAACTCCTCATCCTCCACCCCTGATTCTCTGGCCCTCAGACCTAAGAGACACTCACATGCTTTGTATGGTACGTGTAAAACCTGGCCCAGTTCTGAATGGAGCAAGGGGAGGGGACAACAACAGGCCCTCAAGATAATTCCAGGCCTCCCCCTGCTGAGGATTCCTCTCTTCTTCAGAGGAGAATCAACACAGGCCACTGGAAGGATTCTTCAAGGTCACCTGCAAACCCCAGAGAAGGCAGGTTTCCTGAGCAGGTCACAAGAAACAGATGCCATTCTCCAGGGATCCACCAATCATTGACATAAACCTCCAGGGATCCACTAACCACTAATACCACCAGCCTTCAGGGATCCACCAAGCACTGACAACATGCTGACAGAACTCCTGCTCTGCCCATGGCCTTAAACTTCTCCCAACTAACTTTCCAAACAGCCCTGCAGAAATTCTAGGCCCAATCTTAGAGGAACAAAGGGCAGTTAAGGGGACATGAATCACTGTTTTCTCCAGTTGTTAAACCCTGGATAATCTCTTTTTCTCATTCTAACCCGTTTCTCAAGTAATTGACCTCTGAGTGAAGAGCATCCTAAATTAGGTTTGGTAACAGTTGTGGCTGGAATATGTAGGAGATCACACATTTACTATGGGGATAAGGACCCTGTCAAGGAGTGCAGCAAAGTTGAGGCTCCGATCAAACTCATCCATAAAAGAAAGATGTCTTCCCATTGAGTTACATTCCTGGGTTCCCATATAAATTTAACTAGACAGATCAGGACTACTGTCTTATTCTGAGTATTAATTTAGAAAGTATAACTCTTCCTGAAATAAAATTTAGGAAGGTCACTTAAGGAGTCAAAGAGTAGTCAATATTGGGGGCCGGGCGGTGGCGCTAAAGGTAAGGTGCCTGCCTTGCCTGCGCTAACCTTGGACAGACCGCGGTTCAATCCCCCGGTGTCCCATATGGTCCCCCAAGCCAGGAGCAACTTCTGAGCACATAGCCAGGAGTAACCCCTGAGCGTTTCTGGGTGTGGCCCAAAAACCAAAAAAAAAAAAAAAAAGAGTAGTCAATATAAAAAGTACTCTCTCAGGGGCCAGAGAGATAGCATGGAGGTTACGGCGTTTGCCTTTCATGCAGAAGGTCATTAGTTCAAATCCCGGCATCCCTTATGGTCCCCTGAGCCTGCCAGGAGCGATTTCTGAGCGTGGAGCCAGGAGTAACTCCTGAGCGCTGCCAGGTGTGACTCAAAAACCAAAACCCAAAAAAACTCTCTCTACTCTCTCTCTCTCTCTGTCTCTCTCTCTCTGTCTCTCTGTCTCTCTGTCTCTCTCTCTCTCTCTCTCTCTCTCTCTCTCTCTCTCACACACACACACACACACACACACACACACACACACACAGAGTTAATGCAACATTTACATATGTTTCCCCACCAACAAGTAGGGAGAGAGTTGGTGGGGTAGAAGATGGGTGGTAGGTACCACTAACACAATCCATCTTTCTCTGCTTCATATCTCTGTCATATGGCAGGATATGTTGTGGGTAGGAACACCTTTTTTCTTTCTATTTTCCCAACTTTTGTTGTGCCTGTGCAAAATACTGCCACTCCTTTTATCTCTTAGATAGAAACATCTGCCTTTTACTTAAAATCTTGGGGCACAGATTATTTTCTTTTACTTCATATTTCTGCTTTTTTTTTTTTTTTTTTTTGGTTTTTGGGCCACACCCTGTGACGCTCAGGGGTTACTCCTGGCTATGCGCTCAGAAGTTGCTCCTGGCTTCTTGGGGGACCATATGGGACGCCGGGGGATCGAACCGTGGTCCGTCCTAGGCTAGCGCAGGCAAGGCAGGCACCTTACCTCCAGCGCCACCGCCCGGCCCCTTTTTTTTTTGTTTTATGGGTCACACCCAGTAGTGCTCAGGGGTTACTCCTGGCTCTACACTCAGAAATTGCTCCTGGCAGGCACAGGGGACCATATGAGATGCTGGAATTCGAACTACAGTCCTTCTGCATGAAAGGCAAATGCCTTACCTCCATGCATTTTTTATATAATTAAGAAGGAGGAGATATAGCTAATCACCTTAAGCACATGCCCTGTTTTAACATCCAAAGTACACCAGCAGCACTTAGGGGTCACTCCTGGCTCTGTGCTCAAAAATCACTCCTGGCAGCTCGGGGGCCATATGGGATGCCAATATTCAAACTACCATCTATCCTGGATCGGCTGTGTGTAAGGCAAACACCCTACAGCTGTGCTATATCTCTGGCCCAATATGTATAATTTTTATTGTATATTTTATTATGTAGATGTAGTTTTCCGCCTTCTCTTCGGATTTGCTAGTAGTGAAAAGGGAAATCAGCCCCCCCCCACCAACCTTGGCGGGTGTCCTGCCCCTTAAGGAAGTCGTCACTACCTTGGCTCCACCCTTAAGGAAGTCGTCACTGCCTCGGCCCCACCTCTACCCCTACCTCACGAATCATTGGTGTTATCGTAGCGGAAGTCCAGCCCTCAAGGACTCTTCTTCCCCTCCCACTTCCCATCCTATATAAGGGGGTAACGAGGGACCCACGAGGTCTTTGATTCTGGTGGGAATTCATAGACCCTGACCATTCATAATGGTCAGTATTAAAAGCACTTTTTAAAGCATCTGCTGGAACTCATACGCCTCTTCATTTCTTTGCGCCGGGCAGCTAAAATTAGGACTTCCGGACCTTTCATTTTGGCGAGCCAGCCAGGAGTCCTCATTCTGCCCGGCACGGAGTTATGAATAGGTGTCTGGTGAGTTCTGATGTGTATGTGTGTGTGTGAAAGCGCGCGCTTTGCTTCATGTCTGTCTGAGTTTGTGGTGGCTTAAGCTCTTTACTCGATGTGGAAACCGAGTAGAAGCAGACTTTGTTTCATAGGGGGGTTAAAGTCCCCCCGGGTGACTAAGGAATCTTCCACCTGATGCGTTTCCAGGTGTGTGTGGTTCCCCATCTGATGCGTATACCAGATGGGCAAGAGGTTGACGAACTTTGGCTGCTTAGGTCACGACCCTGGTGGTACCCCAGGGGTTTAGTAAGAGCAGCTGGAAGACGTTCCGAGCTGCTGAAGAGGTTGTCTGTCTGTGATTTTTGGAGCTCAAGAACTTGGTCATTGGCATAGTTGTCTGTCTAGGATTTATTGTGGAATGCAGAGATTACTTGAACGCATTTTGCTTGGTTATTTGTGGCGCCACGCTGTCTGTTTGTCTGTCTGTTTCTTGTCTGTGTGTTCTATGTTTTTTTTTTTTGGTCTGACCACGGGACGCAAGCCCGACCCCCTCTCAAGGGCCGACCCCTGGGGAAAGGGGCCGACCGCCGGTGAGCCCGCGTCTCCCTCGCCTGTCAGTCGTCCCAGCAGCGAAACGCGCAACCCCCACCGCCCGTGGCGCGGCGAGAGGGCGCCCGAAACCCACCTAACCCGCTCCCCACCCAACCAGGAAGCTGGCGCATACAAGGTCCACGCTAGGGACTTGGCGGGGGGGGGGGTGTTGGAAATTGCAAATCCCAGATTTCTCAAATGGCCATCAGGAATAAATTTTCCTGGAGAATTTCTGAACTTTGCAATTCCCCAACTATCCTGCCATGCGTTCAGGCCAAAAAGAGCAACTGGCCGTTTTTTTTCTAGCCGAAAAAAAAAAAAAATGCTTTTTAACTCACCACGTGGTGAAGAAATTCACCACGCCCCAGGGCAAACTATTGTCCTCCCAGCTTCACCTGGCTGAGGAATGTAGGTCATTTACATATCAAAGAAAAATCTAGCAAATGGTTTGAAAGTCAAAAAAAAAAATTAATAAGAAAATGTTGCAAATTACTGTTGTTATTTTTGTTTGTTTTTCGGTGCACGTGAAAATTTTTAGCAGCGGAACCACTGCAAAAGAATAAGTGGCGAAGCTTAAAAAAAAAAAAAAAAAAAGGAAGGAAAAAGAGAAGAAGCCGAATGGTAGGGCGTTTGCCTTGCATGCAAAAAGGAAAGTGGTGTAAAATGTGTAATAAAAATGTGTATAATCAATCTAAATAATTATTAATATGTCTCTAGGTTAAAAAAAATGTAAATGTTTTTAAGCATGTTCTACCAAAAGTAGTAAGTATTCATTCTTTCTGGTTTTCAACATTAATTTGTGTAACGTAAATTCCTGGTGTTTTCTGTTTAGAAAACTAAGTGAATTTCTATATTTAGAATTAAGCATAATTAAAATATTATTTTGCAATTTTTCATTATATGTTACCAAGAACATTAATATTTGTATCACAGGAGGTTTTATAAAATTGGTCATAGTTTTATTTAAAAATGTATAAAATGTTTCGTTGCAAAAAAAAAATTCTAAAATTATCTAAGTAATTTAAGTAATATTTGCTTTTTCTCTTCTCCCAGAACCTTTTAGTACCATTTATGTCATGGCATCATGTTGCTTTGCACAGAATACAAGCAAATGGCTTTTCTCTCTGCATGGGGAGTAGTCCTCATGCAAACAGAAAATCAAAAAAAAAATTAGTAAGGGAACCCCAAAGCCCTCTTTCAGAGGAATAATTGGAGTTGAGGCGGTGTGACAAGCAGGCACCGGCGAGAAACTGAAATAAATGGCCTGAGTAAGGAAATTGAAGATTTTCCTAGAAAATTATCACAGCCAGTGGGCCCTGCTCTCTCCCTCAAGCTCAGAAGAGAATTCGAGGTCAGTCTCTTCCAAACCTGGAGAGGAGTGGAACAGACAAGTCACCTCTAAAAATTCCTGCAGAGGGTGAGATGCCCAGCCAGAAGAACCTCATGCTGAACCGACCAACTCATCAGCCAAACCTGAGTGACTGTGAAAAACCTGCAGTGTCCACAACCTATCCTCAGAAAAGCTCTGTAAGTAATGGGGGTGCCCCAGATGGAGATTTCTCCAATAGTGCTGTATATGTGCAAAGAAAAAAGCCAAGTTATTCAAATACCGGGTAAGGTACAAGGTAAAGGTGGAGAGAAAAACCATTTTTGGTAGCTAATTAAAATTCTAGTGGGCCTAATTTAAAACCCACTTCTTTGAAGTAACTTATGTAAAAATGCTCTTACTAGTTGTATTAAACCAAATCATAAATTGTAAATGCAAATGTTAGTCTAACTGAAGTAACTCAAAACTGTGTTTATTCATAATGCTATAATGCTTTGTTTTCTGTTAATTAATTTGTGCTATCATTACAGACAATAAGAACAGCTGTGCCATTCAAGTTGTGCTATTTACTGCTCCAAGGCCTGAGTGGGTTAAGTAATATTCCCCTGTATAATTAATCTAATCCTTTTCAGGTGTTAAAACTGTAAAAGTAAACCAGTTAACTGCTCCTTTAGGGAAATATGAGATTTCACCCTATCTAGAGATTGAAACTGCAGTCCCCTGTCAGCCTGAAGTAGCTACAGAAGATTGATCTTCGACCACGTTCCCTCTAATAACTTCTAGGGTAATGAAATCTCTAAAGCAAAATGGTCATCAAAAAAAAAAAAAAAAAAACTATAAGGAGAAAATAAAGGCCGCAGAAATTAATAAGCCAAGTTAACTACTAAGAATAACATTATGCCTATCTATCCCAGAGGTTAAAGCAGGTAGCAAAAATTATGCTTCTCTTGGTAATGTTAAAAAGTAAAACAGTCATTAATAAAAATAAAATTTCTTCATCTCTGTCTGACCCAGTGCAGGAAAGGCAACTGAAGTTTAGGGCTCTCTACCCCAACAGCTGTTTAAGTTGCAGAAATGAAGAAAAAAAAAGCAGAAACCTCCTTATTTTCGTTGTGGAATTCACAGCCTATGTGAGAAGAACTGCTGTCAAGGTGAACTGCATGCTTCCTGGGTTCACGCCTTCCATCTAAAACCTGAAAAGTGAAGCACACTGAGAATCCTCTCAAGATACGGGTCCGGCGGGCACACTTCAGCCCTAATGCACTCACTAACTCTGAAAATGCTCTCCCTGGCACTTGCTAAGGAAGGGCTCGAACTGCTTACCTCCGGTCCTCTACTTCCCATGTGTGTGTTTGGGGGAGCCGGAATGGGTGTGTAAAGCAAAACCTCAGCCTTTAACTCCCTCTTGGGGGTGGGGGAAATTGGCCTCTGGCTGTCCCTGTCTCACTAGGTAATCTAACCTTTGCTTCTTCTAGCTGTACTTATGTCAAAAGGTAATCCCGTTTAGCTTTAAATCTTCTGTTTGCTACTCATAACAGCACCAAATCTGTAAACCTGGGTCAGGTAGAAGGTACTCAGTGCTCAAAAGTCCTGCCTGATCCCTCTAGCCCAGGGTATTTACCTCCGAAACGGATATAAATATGTGGTAAAAATTTGGCTTATGCATCCCAGCATTAGTGCTCCCCAACATTAACATCATCCCAGGAACAGAGCCCATCCCTCTGCCTAGCATACATTTCTTAGGCACTCCTAGGTCTAAGCACTCTACTGGTAGGGCTCAAAATTTGCAGGAAAATTGGTAACTGGAAAAGCAAAACTAGCAGGGCTAAACAGAAATAACAAACTCTCACAAAAGTTAATTTCAAATGTGTAAAACAAAATCAAGCACCATCAAGAGTAGCTGGCCAAGATACAAAGCTATTAAATGGTCCCTTATGGTCTTTATGGCATGGAATTCTCCCCTATCTAATACTCCTACTGGGGCCCCTCCTAAGCCTTTTTACTTCTGGTAGCCATTGGCCCATGCAGGGTTAGCTCATGCAAATAATTATGACCAGTAATATCAGAAAGTAAAGGCCCCAAAATCACATTGGCTTCTAGGATTAGAAGCCTCCAGTACAAGAAGTGGGAATTGAAAAGGGAAATCAGCCCCCCCCACCAACCTTGGCGGGTGTCCTGCCCCTTAAGGAAGTCGTCACTACCTTGGCTCCACCCTTAAGGAAGTCGTCACTGCCTCGGCCCCACCTCTACCCCTACCTCACGAATCATTGGTGTTATCGTAGCGGAAGTCCAGCCCTCAAGGACTCTTCTTCCCCTCCCACTTCCCATCCTATATAAGGGGGTAACGAGGGACCCACGAGGTCTTTGATTCTGGTGGGAATTCATAGACCCTGACCATTCATAATGGTCAGTATTAAAAGCACTTTTTAAAGCATCTGCTGGAACTCATACGCCTCTTCATTTCTTTGCGCCGGGCAGCTAAAATTAGGACTTCCGGACCTTTCAGTAGTAATTCATAGTAGAGAGTATAGATAGTGCCCTTTAAGTATTTTTTTATAGAACTAGATTATAGGGATTGTTTGGTTTGTTATTATTTATCCTTAGGTTCCAATAGTATCTTGTGGCACTGTTCTTTTTGCATGGGTACATTAAAATGGTGACATTTTATTTATTTATTTATTTTTGTCTCTCTCTCTTTTTTTTTTTTTTTTTTTTTTGGTTTTTGGGCCACTCCCAGCGGTGCTCAGGGGTTACTCCTGGCTGTCTGCTCAGAAATAGCTCCTGGCAGGCACGGGGGACCATATGGGACACCGGGATTCGAACCAACCACCTTTGGTCCTGGATCAGCTGCTTGCAAGGCAAACGCTGCTGTGCTATCTCTCCGGGCCCTATTTTTGTCTCTTATTTTATTTTTTTTTTTTTTTTTGGTTTTTTTTTTGGGCCACACCCGGTGACGCTCAGGGGTTACTCCTGGCTATGCGCTCAGAAGTCGCTCCTGGCTTGGGGGACCATATGGGACGCCGGGGGATCGAACCGCGGTCCGTCTCCTAGGCTAGCGCAGGTAAGGCTTACCTTACCTCCAGCGCCACCGCCCGGCCCCTTATTTTTTTTTTTTTTTGACCACACCTGGCAATGCTCAGAGGCTACTCCTAGCTTTGCTCAGGACGCCTTCCTGGCATGCTCAGGGGGCCATGTGGGATGCCAGTGACCGACTCAGGTCGAGCACGTGCAAGGCAAGCACCCTACCCGCTGTTTTATTGCTCTGGCCCCAAAATGGTGATATTTTATAGAGAGAGGAATTACTAACCAGTAGGGATGGGAACTGCAAACATTTTTGTTACAGGGGGGCCTTCCACCCTAAACATTTGTCACAATGACTTGACTTAGGCTCAGACATTACCCCTAAACCTTGGATCCTATATTTGGATTTGGCACGGTTTTCTGTGTCTACACCAGGAATTGACTTTCTACTAAGGCAGACCCTAGAACTGCCTTGGCACCTACTTGCCCCAGGATGAGCTCTTACACCACCCTTATGACACCTTGGAAATCAGACTTGCTTTCAAGGCACATGATTTCCCTGCCTCACCACCTAATGGTGAGATGATACCAGGAGATGCTTCAATATACTTTGACATAGGATCTGTGCAAACACCAAGATCTCTAATTATTGAAGGTTGACTGTGACAACTGTGATCAAAGAGAATCCTGAGACCAAGAAGAAAGACTTTGGGATTAGACAAATTAGTGTGCCTGGAGCCTCTAGTTGGTCTTATGGCAAGTTACATTGTGGGTAAGGAATACCCTGTTTTTAGGGCAAAAGTTTTTTCTTTCTATTTTTCCCAACTTATGTTGTGCCTATGCAAAATACTGCCACCCCTCTTATCTTTTAGATAGAGGCATCTGCCTTTTTCTTAAAATCTTGGGGCAGCAATTACTTTGTTTTAATTTATATTTCTGCATTTTTATATAGTTACAAAGGAGGAGATGTAGCTAATCACCTTAAGCACACACCCTGTTTTAACTTCTAGAGCACACGCCCTGCTTTCCCTAATCCCCTTACCCTGTCTTCCCTAAACACAGAAACTCCGCAGGCACAACACCCTATTGTCATATCTGATTGGCTAACAGAGAGTTTACACTTTACTCTCCACCTTACTCTCCCCTAATATAAATATCCTATTCCCATCTACAATAAACTAAATTACTTTCCCCGAAGTGGCTGATGAATGCTTCATTATGAGAGCTTTACTAACCTGAGATCCAACTTCACTAGTGACTTCTACATCCAGTGACTCTCACCTCACCAATTACTTCTTCATCTTTAACCTTATCAGCCTCATTTACATACTAGAAAAATAGCTCTTTCTTAAATGCAGGAGGTTGGAATCTCTTCCAAAACATGTGCCAGTCTGCAAACCCTACTTCTGCACATAGGGGAAAATGAATGAGATTAGCACTCCCCATCAATGAAGGCTGGAATATTACATCAAATTTTAGGGTATTTGGGGTGGCCATAGTGTATTCACTTAGATCCTTACTAGTCCCTTTCCTCTTCAATGCTAGCCATGCTTTTTTGGTGAAAACATAATTTCTTTTCATTTTTCAACTCTTCTCAAAAATAGTAGACACAAAATAAACTTCGTATATGCATAAACATAAATGTGTAAACACGTTCATGTATATACATTTTATACATGTATTACTATATATTAATGTTATAAATGTTTAAACATTTTTCATAGCATCTCTTAAATTCACCATGTTGACAATGTGTCAAAGTGGGGTGTCCACTTTATCCACTTTTACACTCTAGAAGACAGGTTTCATTCCATGGGCAAGAGGGTGGGGTTGCAGCCTTTAAACACTCAAACCACACACATTACTAAGATGCAGTCTCGGCAGTGACACAGGACTAACAAGATTCCTATGTGACCACTAAATTCTGGGCTGTCCTGTTCACCTGGACAGCGCAGATTGTGATTGGAAAGAGCAAAGGCTTCTCACTTCTGTACCACGTCATTGTTGGAGCAGCAAAGACACTGAGACAAAGTAAATAGGAGCTCAGCATTTACTGATTGAATGATGGAATGCCTGAGTGAAAAGCAAAAGGAAGACCCATTCCCTTGTGCTGCCAGGAGCACAAGCACAATGGAGCTGTCTGTGTTGTTCCATATGTCTCTAAGACAGCAAATCTCCCAGGACAGCTCCAGCCTAGACAGGCCACATAGAGTTGTCTAAGCCAGAAAGGGAGCACCAGCTGGAGAGAGGGGGAGATGGCTGCTTCTGCCCTTGCAGCTGCTGTGGGGCTGCTGAGAAGCTGGGGCAAGCACCCCATCCTCCAGGTGCCCTGAAGTATGAACACAACGGCATTTCCAGCTCCCTCAGCACAAACATTTGTGTGTCAGAGAACTTGGGGTCGGATGATATAGTGAACAGATGGCAAAATAAAGACTCTTTGCAAATGTGGTGCCTATCTTGGCCCCACGTTCCACTCTCTGGGCATGCGGTCAATGCAGAGGCCACTTCTCGTGGAGAATGAGTTCATTCTGTCTGCTTTTTCTCCGCCCATCTCAGTCAACAAGCACAATTCCTGCCTCTCTGTTCATTGTCACCACCTGCCCCCATGCCCCAAGCATGCATGGTTAACACTGGTGCACAGAAAAGAAAATGTTTGCAGTGTTCCTAATCAGGTTTGGGGGTCAACACAATCTGATGGATTGCAGGCATTTGTAGCCACCACAAGAAAAACGGTGGAGTGGTAGGTTTCTAGGTGGTGGAAATCAGACTGATGGCATAAATGAGCCCCACACTCATGGGTTTGAAAATGCAGCAGGCGAATACATAACTAGAACAACACAGAATGCCCTCCTAGGAAAATAGCCTGAAGGCAGAGTCCAGACACCTCTTCAGAATCTTGTTTGGGGCAAACCCTGTATTGTAAACTTCTATCTTCTTTAATCCACCATGCTTTCTTTCTTTGTTTCTTTTAACTCTCTTTGTTTCAGTGGCTTAGCTTTTAGTCTCACAAACATACTCAGGGCAGATTAAATTCTTTTTTTTTTTTCCTGGTTGCTTTTTTTGGGGTGAAGGGCATACCCAGCAGTGCGAGGGGGTTACTCCTGGCTCTGGGCTCAGATATCACTCCTGGCAGGCTCTGGGGATCATATGGGATGCCGGGAATGGATCTCAGGTTCGTCCTGGGTCAGCCATGTGCAAGGCAAATGCCCTGCCTCAGTGCTATCTCTCTAGCCCCACATTAAATTCTTAATCAAACATAGATGTGAACTCAATGCTTGCATGCAAGCTTGGTGCCTGCACAGGTTACTGATGTCATCCAAGGGTACAGGAGGGTGAGACACAAGCAAGACATTTCTAGAAGAACAGAGGGGGAGAAAAAGATGCCTGGGAAGCTAAAGTGAAAGGAGAGGGAGAACTAGAGACATAGTAACAGGGAGCAGCTCTGCTAGAAATAATGCCAGCTCATAGCCACATAACATTCATATTTGTGACCAGGAACAAGTCTAACGTTATTTCTTTATTTGCTCTGTGGGCCATCCTCAGAGGTATTCAGGGGCTACGCCTTGCCTTGTATTCAGGGATCACTCCTGAGTCTGAGTTTAGGAGACCGACCACATGCAGTACCAGGGACTGAGAAACCAAGGTCAGCAGCAGAAAAGTCAAGTGTCCTTACTCTCCACTACTTCTCCAATTGTTTCGACAATGAGTATTCAATCATTTTAAACAAGAACTGTAATTGTTACCTCTATCTCCCAGATCATGAATCAAAACCAGTGAGGGATTAAGTTAGTTGCCAGTGTTATCCCTCCCCAACGCCATAAACTAATCTCATCTGGATGGTGAGACCCACCCACAGCTGGGAGGGATCTGTGGTAGGTAATTAAGGGGTTGCCTGGGAGGTGTGGGGAGAGAAGGAGGAGACACAGGATAGATGCAGAGGAGCAGGAAGAAGGCTGCTCCTTAGCTTAGAGGCCATGTGAAAAAAGCACATGGCAGTTGAGGCCTTGTAACAAAGCTGTATCTCTCCTGAAACTTCAACTAATTGCCTGTGGATCATTTCTCGCCATCACCCTACACCTACAAAGCCACAGGCCAAAGGGGCTGCAGGCACCAGGCAGAACCAAGAAAGGCCTCACCACCATCCTCAATATTGGGACTCAATAATTAGTAATTAATACAACAGCCAGCAGTAGGTGGAAGAGCTATAATCCCAAACTCAGAAGTTAGGCTCTCACCCATTCTATTGTACTGACCAAGCCCCTGGGGGCAGATAGGATTAAAATACAACCAAGGTTCTTCCTTGGCATAAAATGTTGCTATACAGAAGAAGGAACGTTGTTCCCTAATTGGCTCACAGAGCCTGGCTGACGAGGGTTGCATCTGTCCAGAGAGGGCAGTTTCATTTCTCCACAGGAGAGGTGTGGTTGGCAGCCGCTGCCATTCTTTACTACAGGCTAATAACTCTAGTAGGTGTAGTATTTACTGGTATACATGCTGGTACAGTTACAATTGGGATTGCTTTTACTCCCACACCTAATTAATTTTACTCTCATTAATAATTATGGCTTTGTGTGCACTCATCATTCAATTCCCTTCCCTTGTCCAGTCTTGTAAAAAAAAAAAAAAAAAAACTATGATAAGCAAAACTCAGAGCTATGGTCTGGCTGCCCACTAGAACCTCTGGGTAGAAAGGGCAAAGTTGAGTGCTGCTACCAAGTTATATGTAGCAGAAACTGGGTCTTTGGCGGGGGTTGGGGGGGGGATGGATGGTTGAACCAAAATCCATTGCCACTCTCAAAACAAGGATTTCCACCATAGGAGGCTGTTGTGTAGGACATGAAGCAAGCAAATCTTCTAACTGTCCAATTGTTGAAAAAAAAAAAATTGGGCCCCAGTGAAATGCACCTGGAGTGCTATGCCATGGTTGGCTGGAGACTTGGGCAAGGGTCAGCTCAGTCACTTCCTACAGTGTGGACTTGGAAAACTGCTTGGATCTCTCCATGCCCATTTGTACCATAATAGGAAATGATGTATATCTTCGCTCTCTGTCCACAGAATTCCTAAATCTATCAATTCACTTTTTTTTTGAGGGGTGGGGCACACCTGGGAGTGCGCAGAGGCTATTCCTGTCTCTGTGTCAGGAGCCAATCCTGGAGTACTGGGGGGAAACTAGGCAATGTCAGGAATTCAAAATGGAGTTCACAACATGCAAGGCAAGCATAGCACTTCTTTACCACCTTTTCTCTAGCCCCTCTACAGATTCTGGAGTGACAAATGCAAAGGAGTGTCTACACAGAGCTACTAAAGGTTAAAGGTTTTGGAATTTTTCTGATTATCAGGAATTAGAATAACCTGTGGTGCACTGTGACCATTCTTGGATCACTTTAGGACAGAAGCCAGAAAGACCACACCATGATGAGAGCTTGGCATTTGCAGTCACCCTTCTCCGGAGGGAAGAGAGAGAGTCTGAGTCCATAAACCAACCTTTTATTTGACCTCTTTGGTGAAGCTCCATAAAAAGTCCTCCACTACTTTGGGAGAATGGTGGATCCAGAGCACATGTGCCCTGAGTGGGGACACACTGACTCTGTGGAGACAGGAGCTCCTGCACTTAGAACTTTTCACACCACATTCTGTGCCTCTTCAACTCTGTTTCCACTATCCCATCAAACAAACCAATTAAGTACTTTCCTGAGCTTTACCTGCCATTGTAAGTGAATTACCAAACCTCAGGAGGGGTTGTAGGTGGTCTATAGTTCAGGTTACTATGTAGGTAGCCTGAAGCTCTATCACTTGGGTGAAAAATCCACCTTAGGGATAAAAATATTAAATATTAGATAAAGATATTAGAGAGGGAAATCCAAAGATGGTTAAGGATTACTCCTGGCTCTGCACTCCGAAATTACTCCTCATGGACTCAGGAGACCATGTGGGATGCTGGAGATTTAAGGTTGACCACGTGCAAGGCAAGGACCTTACACACTCTACTACCATTTGCATCCCTGGGATGAAGGTCTTAACTTGACACCCAAGTAAAATTAGGTAGACAAGAGCCAGAGAGACAGCTCACTGATCTCAGTGTGTGCTTTGTATGTAGGAGACATGGATTTGATTCCCAGAGTACTGTATGGAATAATTCCAGAGCAATGTCAGGAGTAGTTCCCAAGCATTGCTGAGCATGATCCTCTGAAAACAGATAAGGAGACCAGGTACTCAGTGTCAAAATGGAACTATTACATTACTCAAGCTGATATCTGGAGTATTAGTTGATGTGGGAAAAGCTCCCCATTCTGAATGTCAGAAGTATTGAGTAGAGGGGCCGGAGAGTTAGCACAGTGGTAGGGCATTTGCCTTGCATGCAGCCAACCATGGAGGGATCCAATTTGATCCCCGGCATCCCATATGGTTTCCCAACCTGCCAAGGGTAATTTCTGATTACAGAACCAGGAGTAGTAACCCTTAAGCACCATTGGGTATGACCCCCAAAACAATCAATAAATATATAAAGTTTAAAAATGTTTTTAGGGCCCGGAGAGATAGCACAGCGGCGTTTGCCTTGCAAGCAGCCGATCCAGGACCAAAGGTGGTTGGTTCGAATCCCAGTGTCCCATATGGTCCCCCGTGCCTGCCAGGAGCTATTTCTGAGCAGACAGCCAGGAGTAACCCCTGAGCAATGCCGGGTGTGGCCCAAAACCAAAAAAAAAAAAAAAATGTTTTTAAATGAAGTATTGAGTAGAGTAAGAAATAGACTCTCGGCCAGAGAGATAGCATGGAGGTAAGGCGTTTGCCTTTCATGCAGAAGGTCATTGGTTCGAATCCCAGCATCCCATATGGTCCCCCGAGCCTGCCAGGAGCGATTTCTGAGCGTAGAGCCAGGAGTAACCCCTGATCGAAGCTAGGTGTGACCCAAAAAACAAGACAAACAAGCAAAAAAAAATAGACTCTCTTTTGTCATCAGAAAAAGAGAAATAGGAACTTGGGATTGACTCAAAAACATCTGCTAGTATTAGGTCATGTGTTTGATCCCTGGTGCTGCCCACATGTAACAAGTGTGTTTCCATAACACAGTGTGTTGTATCTGGCACACTACAACCAGGTTTATAAGCATTATAGGAAAAAAGTGTGCTACCCCTGGTAAGTCCCACAACTGGTGCAACAACCCCAATCATTTTAACTCTCTCCACAAAGGCAAGGGGACCAGGGAAACAAGTGTGCTTTATGTGGCTATTGTGAAAACCCAATGAGACAAAGAATGAGGGTTGCCCAGCAGAGGAGCCAAGCACAGAGGAGGAAAGCTTGCCAAACCCAAAAGGATGGGAAGAAAGAGATAGGAAAGCCAGCCTTGGTGAGAGGCATTTGTTTTTTGGAAAGGTCATGTCTTATTATGAGTTACAAAATTCCCAAAGTAATTGACTTTTCACTGAATCTGATAAATATTTCAAATGGTAAGGGTAAGCTGATGTCATGAAGTTTGGCAAACAATTAGCCAACTAAAAAGCAAGTTCTTAATCGCTGAGGAGATAGCACAACAAATAGAGTGCTTGCTTTGAATATGTCCAACCCAGGTTTTATTCTTAGCATCTCATACTGTCCTTCAAGCAAGAACAGGAATAATTCCTGAGAGCAGAGCCAGGAGTAAGCCCTGAGCATTGCTGGATATGGCACAAAAAGAAGAGAGAGTGACAGAGAGTGAGAGAGAGATGAAGAGAGAGAGAGATGAAGAGAGAGAGAGAGAGAGAGAGATATGAGATGCTTTACTTGCATACAGCTGACCCTGATTCAATTCCCAGCCCCACATATGGTCCCCCAGAACTACCAGGAATGACCATAAGCACAAAACCAAGAGCAACCCCTGAGTGCTGCCAGGTGTGACCCCCCCCCCAAATCAAAAAATAAAATAAGCCAGTTATTTTTAGGTATTCTGGAGAAGAATGAGAGAAAGAGGGAAGAAAAAACAAGGGGGCAGAGGCATCTTGAGTATGAGGACAGCAGGGAAGGGGTGGTGGAGAGTCCATTAGGTTCACCTGCTCCTCTCCCTGCAGGCCAAGAGCTGGGCTGTGTCTTCTCATCTCAATTCATCTCTCACCCTCGTTCTGATTCTGTAGTTGCTATTATAATCATTATTAGCTTTCCAACCTTCCAGTTCTTCCTTCTTGGATTGTCCTTGTCCTTTTTTTTTTCCACTGAAACCTAAAGCCACTGGCCCAAGACCTTCATGTTCTAGTCACCAGAAGCCAGAAAACAAGTTCTTCTCACAACAGTAATTTCCCCAGGCCATTACCTCAAGGACGTGGGAAGAGGCAATCCAGTGTGGTCTCCAGGGAGGTATGAGAGCAGGGCCAGAGGGAGGCATTGCTAGCAGGTTAGCCAGGGCCAGAGCCCAAAGAAGTAGTTTGGTTGTAGATGGCACCCACAGAATAAAGTCTAACTCTGGATGCAGGAAAAGCAAAGGAAACACTCTTTCCTGTAGCTTCCAGAGGCCCATCATTCATGTGGACCATAGACTTTAACCCAGTGACCTAGATTTTAGGCTTCTGAGCTGCTACAGCACTGAGCTGAGCATGAATAAATGTTTCATGTGATCATGTGGTACATTAGCAACAGAAAATTCATATACTGCCTTGCCCCATCCCAAGCTCATTTCTGCTTTTACCAAATGTGTACTTGCACAGTACTTCCAGCTTTACAAAAAGTGTGTGATCAAGTTCGAACAGTTCCATGCATGACCCAGGTGTGGGGCTCCACAATTACTCTGCTACTTGTCTGAGTGTGAAAAGCCCAGGTGTATTTTGTTCATTTGGTTAGGTGGTTTTGGGGCCACACATGGCAGCTCTCAGGATTTACTCCTGGCTCTGTGCTCAGAACTCACTCTTGGCAGGCTTTGGAGACCACAAGAAATACTGCAAATTGAACCCTGGGTGGGCCACATGCAAAGCAAATGCTTCCCTGCTGTGCTAGTATTCTGACCCCTGTTTGTTTGTTTTATAAATTAGTTAATTAAATTGCTATGAGATTCACAGTTACAAAGTTGTTTATGATTGAGTTTCAGTCATACAATGAATGTACAACACCCTTTAACAGTGCACATTTCCAGCAATCAATGTTGTCAGTTTCCCTCCCGCTCTTCCCCTTGCCTGCCTCTTTGCCAGACATTGTTCTCTATCTCTGTCTCTTTCTGTCTCGCTGTCTCTCTCAGTCTCTCTCTCAGGCACTGTGATTACAATTTGGTTACTAAAAGGGTATCATGCATATCACTTTATCTCCTTTCAGCACCCAGTTGTTGTCCAGAGTGATCATTTCCAACTATCTTTGTTGTGGTCTTTTCTCTGCCCTAACTGCACTCCCCAGCTCTTTGTTTTCTGGTTATTTTATTTTTAACTGAAACCCAACTACAAACATGTTTATAATCACGGTGCTCAAACAAAGACACTATTATAAGAAAAGAAATTAAAAATAGGGGTTGGAGCGGTGGTGCAAGCGGTAAGCCTTGCCCAGGGTAGCTTAGGAAGGACCGAGGTTTGATCCTCTGGTGTCCCATATGGTCCCCCAAGCTAGGAGAGATTTCTGAGTGTGTAGCCAGGATTAACCCCTGAGCATCACCAGGTGTGGCCCAACTCCCCCTAAAAAAATTAAAAATAAATCTTCAGGGGCCAGAGAGATAGCATGGAGGTAAAGCATTTGCCTTGCATGCAGAAGGTCAGTGGTTTGAATCCCGGCATCCCATATGGTCCCATGAGCCTGCCAGGAGCGATTTCTGAGTGTAGAACCAGGAGTAACCCCTGAGCACTGCCAGGTGTAACCCCAAAACCAAAAAATATATATATAAATAAATCTTCATTACAATTCATTTTTTTCTTCTCTTCTTTTTCTTCTTCCTCTTTCTCCTATTCTTCTTTCTCTAATTCTTCCTCTTCTTCTTCCTTCTCTTCTACTTCTTCCTCTTTCTCCTCCTCTTCTTCATTTTCTTCTTTCTCTTTTCTTGTCTTCTTTTTTCCTTCTCTTTTCTTTTCTCTTCTCTTCCTCTTTTTTCTCCTCCTCTTCTTTCTTCTTCTTTTCTTCTTCCTCTTTATCTTCTTCCTCCTTTTTTCTTCTTCCTCTTCTTCCTTTTGTTTCTGTCCTAAGCAGCTTTTGTCTGAAATTATTCATTCTTCTGACAATGCTAAGAGGTGTGATTTCACTAGTAGACACCAACTTAGAAATTAATGGGAAGAAAAAAAAGAAAAAAAGAAATGAATAGGGTCTTCAGTAGTCTACACTCTCTCCAAAGTCTTCTTTCTTCTCATTTCACACTCTTTGGCTGTTGTCTTGTCAGTGGACTTGAGTTCCTCAAATTTTGAAAACATGGATACTCTTCATTCTATTTCCAGAACCAAATGTGGCAATGGATGCACAGTAGACATGTGAACAACATGCAATACTCCTTCAGCACAAATCTGGAAGAAATGATCAGAGTGCCAACACCTATTCCTGCAATGTTACTGAGCTCAAGTTTGGGTGCTTGAAAAACAAGGGTTGTTGTATAAAAAGAGTTTGTTCAGGAGTTAAAAACAGGAGAAGATGGTGACTCACATCACCATAACCACCATTCTGTTTGGGCTACAATTTCCACAGGGCTGCTGAGAAAGTAATTTAGGCGTATAAGGTCATGGATAAAGCAGGGGGTTCTGCCTCAAGGCCTTTCAGGCAATATTCTGTGGTTCATGGATCCCTAGAGTCTGGAGTCAGTGGTTTGTGGATCACTGGAGATTGGTGTCAATATTTAGTTGGTGGATCCCATGGAGGCTAGTGTCAGTGGTTGGTGGATCTCTTGAGGATGGTTTTAATGGTTTGATTCCTGGAGAATGGTGTCTCTTTCTTGTGCACTGTCAGAAAACAATCCTTCTCTGGGGTCTGCAAATAACTGTAGATGTCATCATCTACTTCACTGATGCTGGTGATATCAGATCCCAGTGAGTTCACAACCAAGCCCTGGAAGAACAGCTTGGGATGGGGTAGACAATTGAAAAATGGACATATACAGAATGAAACCTCCCGGAGAGACTTCAGAGAGATGACTCATTTATTACAAAGGGGGAAGAAATATAGGGAAAGCAGAATTTACCTGTGCACAGGGAGATCAAACAAATGGAAGTGAAGGTCTTCATTGGTCAGGTATATGTGCAGTGTACCATGTCTGCAGACATGACCTACATGATGGGGGAATGACCAAGGGGAATGTTCCTTATGAGATTGTGGAAAGCATAGAATGTGGACTCTTAAGAGGTGCTCATCTCCCTTTCCCTTTACTTGGGGTGGAGGTTGCCTTGGCCTACAGTTGCCTCCTTTCAGTTGGCACCATTTGGCAGATGTGAGAGTCTGCCCTGCTAGAGTGGCAATCTCAATAGGGTCCAAACCTGTCTCTGAAGGGTCCCAGATACAGATGACCTTGAAGAGTCCTCCCATGAATCTATGTTGACTCCTCCAAGAGAGAAAAACAAGAGAAAAAAAGGAATCCTCTGGTTCAGGAATAGGGCTGGGTGTGTCTCAAGGGCCTATTGTTGTTCCCTTCTCCTGCTCCACCCAGAACTGGGCCTCATTCCACACCCACCCCACAGAGCTTGAGACTGTCTCATTGACTGAGGGGCAGAGAGAGCTGGAGAGAAATTGTGTACGTGAGGTGCCAGCTGATGTCTCTTATTCAGGCTTGTTCACTTTAACAGTCATCATTAGTTTTGCTCTCTATTACCAAACCATGGCATTTACACCTATCTAGGAACTTAGAAGCCTCAAAGTCAGAGTTGGGTAGACTTTCTTCAGTCCATTTCTTTTACTAATTCATACACAAGGAAGCAGCCCAGGAAGGTGAGTCATCTGGTCAATGACCTTGTCCAGGACTTTCTCATTAGATTTCACAGCATCTCCTTATTGAAGAATGTTTGCAAACAACGGTCAGAGGGTTGGCATTGGCATCATTCAGGAGGTCCAGTAGGTGCCAGCCTATTCCCATAAAGACATACAACAAACAGGTTATTCTTTAACATGATTTTCCAAGAAATTGTACGGTCTATCACTAAACTCAGAATAGATTGAACCAAAGTTTCCTTCAATTCTGGGAAAGCCATATGACCTGCTACTGGTTGTATTTGCTCATCCCAGAAAGGAAAACTTACAGCTCAGTGACAAGAGGTGATTTGGGTTCTTGACCTGACTCTGATATAAGTCTTGGGCAACCTTCCAAACATCAACCAACTGACTGATTCCAGGTGCCCTGGCAGCCTTGTGGATCTAGGCTTGAGGATCCTTTTGTTCTCTCTCCATTACTTTTCATCTGATGACCATCTACCTTGCCCTGAATCCCTCCCCACTTTCTTTAAAAGAAATTTTATTTGGGATATATGATAGAGAAGAGAGAGAACCCTGTAAAGAAGGAGAAAACATTCATTCAACAAAAGATATTAATTTAATCATGAATATAAAAATAAATAATATAAATAATAATCATGAATATGAAAATAATGACACCGTACCTTAAATTTCCAAAATGTATATTAAGCATCAAGCCACTTCATTAAATAAAGTAGAATTCTAGACTTTTTTAGTTTTCTGTATAAAACATAATGTCACACACTTGAGTTGTTAACACCACAGAATAGAACCGTGGAAACTGCTGGATTATAAACAATGAATGACATCACTATTACCAGAAGAGAGAACTGGAAAGGTAAAGCTAAAAGCCAGGGGTCAACTAAGAGGCAACTTTATCTCCTATTTTATTACAGCCTCTCAACACACTTGAGCTTGCATCTGGGGAAATGTTTATACACATGATTCTATCAGGTTAGTAAAGAAAAAGATTAATCACTATTTGTTGTTTTCTTTTGCTTTTGGTTCATTTTGGGGTCACACTTGATGGTATATAGGGGACCATGGGTGCAGATGTTCTAACCAGGGTCTCTCCAACACCCACCTCCACTATTACCCAAACTTCAACTGTATTCTGACTTAACTAAAATTACTATATAATCATCAATGTATAAAAATATTTTTTAAAAAATTTTGTGTTGTCATATAAATGACACATTTGCTTAAAAAAATGAAGTATATGGGGCCGGAGAGATAGCATGGAGGTAAAGTGTTTGCCTTTCATGCAGAAGGACGGTGGTTCGAATCCCAGCATCCCATATGGTCCTCTGTGCCTGCCAGGGGCAATTTCTGAGCATGAAGCCAGGAGTAACCCCTGAGCGATGCCAGGTGCTACCCAAAAACCAAAGAAAAAATGAAGTATAGCAACAATAGGCTAGGGATGAGCCATCCATCTGAGCAACAGGAAATAATCTGACTGTGCCATCGAGGTGGGGAGTGGGCAAACGTGTGTAGCTACCAGCCCCTGGGATAGGGGTTGATTGACACATTCCAGGCTTCCTGGTCAGGAGTTGGGGTGGGCGCTCTTCCAAACAGTGACTCAGCACCTACTCATTCACCTTGATGGGCCCTAGGACATCCGGGCAGTTGAGCTGACTTCCCAGCTTTGAGTATAAATACACACACACACACACACACACACACACACACACACACACACACCATGTGAACCTGAAAATCTGACTCAAGGAAAAGGAAATAGAGTCTAAAGTCAGGTGACACTGAGCTGTCACAGACTTCCAGCCAAAATAAACAGCAACTGATTTCCATTCACTCACATTTTCATTAGGGAACAGTCTGGAAATGAAACATCACAAGAGATCCCTAGATTTATTTGGCCTCTACCCCCTTTTCAGGAAAAAATTTACTCAGTGGCCCCTGGAAATCTATTTTAGGTGAATAAATAGAAAGCACCCTGAGAATTGCAACCAAGATTCTTATTGCCTTCCACATTTCATTCTAGTGCCTAGTGCCCCCCTAGGAGGGAACATGGCTCAGTTGGGGAGAGAGTAAAGGAGGTAATTAATAACTGTCAATAAAGAGGATTCCCCCAAATATATTGTCCTAGGCATTCTCAAAGAATGTGCCACAGAAACTCAAGTTACTACACATTGATGACTGTGTTGCGATTCATGTGAATCCATGGTATATGCCAGCGTCAACTTGTTAAAAGTCTCATGGAAACTCACTGGGAACCCAGGAATGGAAGGCTGGTGGGGCCAGAGTGATAGTGCAGCGGTAGGGCGTTTGCCTTGCACGTGGCTGACCCAGGAAGGACCTGGGTTCGATCCACAGCATCCCATATGGTCCCCATGCCAGGAGCCATTTCTGGGCATATAGCCAGGAATAACCCCTGAGCATCACCAGGTGTGCTTCCCCCCCCCCCCCAAAAAAAAGACTGAAAAATTCCAAGCCCGGGACCCGAGAGATAGCATAGAGTAAGGCATTTGCCTTGCATGCAGAAGGATGGTGGTTCTAATCCCAGCATCCCATATGGTCCCCATGCCAGGAGCCATTTCTGGGCATATAGCCAGGAATAACCCCTGAGCGTCGTCGGGTGTGCTCCCCCCCCCAAAAAAAAAAGACTGAAAAATTCCAAGCCCAGGACCCGAGAGATAGCATGGAGTCAGGTGTTTGCCTTGCATGCAGAAGGATGGTGGTTCGAATCCCGGCATCCCATATAGTCCCCCGTGCCTGCCAGGAGTGAGTTCTGAGCATAAAGCCGGGAGTAACCCCTTGAGCACTGCCGTGTGTGACCTAAAAAAAAAAACAAAAACAAAAACAAAAAAAATCTAAGCTGACTTTTCGTTTGGTTGGTTAATTAGTTTCTTTGGGTCCACACCCAAGTTGTGTTCTAGTTCTAGCTAGGGATCACTCTTGGCTGTGATCAAACCAATGTTGACTTCCTTGTAAGCACCTCATCCACTTTACTATCTCTCCTACTCCTACAGCGTTGCTCTTTTTCACCTTTGATGCAACTCTCAGGAGGACTCCACCAGCCAGTGGGCCTGTTGGAGGCTAAGAGATGGATGGCTCTGGGGCTAAAGCACTGGCCTTGTAAGTCTGAACCTAGGCCTTGGAATGGATGTCCCGGCACAGTCCTAGAAGCTGTGCTTGGCAGCTCTGCCATCTGAGATCCTCCCTAGTCAAAAGCCACATTCAGTCACAGTTTCAGTGAGAGCACCACCCCTCTGAAGAGTATGATCCCACCACTCACCACTGAGCACCCATTACAACTTAAAAAAAAGAGCCAGTTCTTATTGGAGTCAAGGTAGGGACCCTTGGGGAGAACCATAGTATGAGAGTAAGTCTGACTATGTGAGAGCCATAACCAAGCATACATGGGACAACCCACACAGAATTTTTAAAAAAAACAATACCAATTGTATGTTGTATGCACACACACATACACACACATACACACACACACACACACACACACACACACACAGTAGTTACAGCATCACTGGAGTAAGGAAGAGTTAGAAGTCCTCTATCCTATTGCAGTCTACTCCACTCCAAGCACAGTTTACAATAAGGAAAGACATTTATAGGGCTGAAGAAATTGAAATGAAAATTTGCACTGATGTTCATGCATTTAGATCCATCAAAAACAACTCAGAAGCTTCATGATTCCTTTCATGTGTCCGTACCTTGCCCGAATTATCTCTCTTGCTTTTAATCTTCCTCTGAAAGTACAAAGGAGTCGCCTCCACCTGCCACCATTTGGGTCTAAAGGGAGCTGAAGATGGTGAGGCTTTGCTCCTCCCCCACAGTTTTGGGGTGGCTCCTGGGGAGAAGATACAAAGGAGGAGATAGAGGAAAGATATAAAAATAAGTGACCTGCTTTTCACTGGGTCTATCTTTCCAAAGGCATCTGGAAACTTTTTGTGTAGGTCCTTTGGAGGTTGCTTCTAGATTTTCAAAGCTTGTCTGAGCAGAGACCTGGATAAAGAGCCATGAGAAAGAGAACTGGAAACTTAGGGTTTCCCTGGGGAAAGAGGGCCCCGGGGTGGTCCATTGATCTGCATTGTTTCTTGTTAGACAAAGAGACTCCACCTCAAAGAAAACAGTGCAGCAAAGGTTTGAGGGGAAAGGATGCCTTGAATGCATTCTTTTATCCTTCTAAATATCACCTCTGTTTCTTAGCTGTGAGCTGAGACAAAAGGATTTTGCAAGCACAGAAAAGGGCATCCTTGACTTAATATCCAAAAAGGCATGAGGACTTGACTCTGAAAATTTTAAGAAAACCAAGCACTTTTGCAGGATAGCTGATAAGTACAGGGAGGTGAAACTGTTTGCAGACTTTTTAAAGATTGCCATTTTAAGAGACATCATTACAAATTTGTCTTATCAAATGCCCCTACATTACATCTAAAAAATTTCTCCAATCATATAAAATCCTCCTCCGGGGGCCGGGCGGTGGCGCTAAAGGTAAGGTGCCTGCCTTGCCTGCGCTAGCCTTGGACGGACCGCGGTTCGATCCCCCGGTGTCCCATATGGTCCCCCAAGCCAGTAGCAACTTCTGAGCACATAGCCAGGAGTAACCCCTGAGCATTACCGGGTGTGGCCCAAAAACCAAAAAAAAAAAACAAAAAACAAAAAACAAAAAAACTAAAATCCTCCTCCGCCCTCTCTTCTCTTTCTCTCTCCTCTTTCTCCTTTTTCCTCTTTCTCCTTTCTCTTTTTCTCTCTCTCCTTTTTCTCTCTTCCCAATTAAGCACGGGAAACTGTAGAATTCAGACACCTGCAAAGGAAATACAAATATCAGGTAGTTAGCAGATGTAGGACACAAATGAGTCACAAAGCTGAAAATCACCCAGACCCGGAGTGAAGGCCGCTGGAGAGCTTACAATTGAGTATTGAGACACATGCTTGATTAGTGAGCTGGTTGATCCATCCTGCAATACAGCAGAATTGATTATCCCCAGCAAGTCCTGCTGGAAATGACTGTGTGCAAAGACCTCCTTTCTGCTCCATATCTTCATGTGCAAATTAGTATCTGCCAGACTGAATCCCATTCTGACTCTGGATGGGTTCCAGAATCTCCCAGCAGTTTTTGCAACTGTTATTGTGAAGGTCCTGGAGAGACAAATGCAGTGAGAACTGTTGGTGAACGTTGAGTCTGGAAAAGAGGTGACTTTTGATTTTGGGGTGTAGCCTTTTAACTTTGGATTTCAGTGTGTAACTTTTGAGACTAAGCCCAAGGAGACAGCTGATTCCTGAAACCAGGCTGTAAATCACAAAGGACATTCCAAGGAATGCAAGAACATCTTATTTTTTTTTTACCAGACATCTTAAAGGGAGGGGAAACCAACTAATCATCTTACATTCTAACAGGGGAACACCTCGACCCTTGAGAAGGAGATCCCTGAAGAGGACAGATGGCCCTTGAAGATTAGGGAGGAATAATTGCATACAGTCACTAAAAAGGAATAACACATAGGTATAGATAGAATAACACATAGTTATAGAAAAAGGGTAAAATCTAGTTTAATGCTATTCTCGCTTCTGTCCCTGGCTTGCTTGATATAATGAACAAGGCTCCCTTCCCCTAAGTCTGGTCACTAGCTGTCAAGAGAATGGGTTCTCCACCCTGTAGATTAGGCGACCACCTGAAGGGTTCGACCTATATCTCTGCATGCCATCAGCCTAGGAGTTGGGGGTAAATGATGTCACGAAGGGGCTGAACAGACAGAAAATTGCGCCTTTTCTGTAAAAAATCATTGGATGATTCAAACTGTATAAACCTATGAAATGCTTTGACCTGCATGCTAATTATCATGCTCATTATCATATGAATTCCCTTAAATGTTTGTGAATTTGGATCCTCGGGGGTCTCACTGCAGACCGAATTCCCAGCTTGCGGTGACACCCCAAGATCCTGGAAAAAAAATAAACCTACGTGGGATTGCATCCTTCAAGGTTTGTGTCTCCTCAATTGAGCGGTGGGCTTTCCTTGGACCTTGGGCATCCCTAACCTGGCCTCCCCCCGCTTGGCCATCTCCAACCCCAAACCCCAACCCGGGTCCAGGCCAGCTTTGGTCAGCTCTAACAAACCTTTACCACTTCTTTTGAAGTGACTTGTGATTAGAAACATACTACGGCTTGTTGATAGAAAGGGACTGAAGAGATAGCACAGCGGTAGGGCTTGCAAGCAAGGGCTTGCCTTGCAAGCAGCTGATCCAGGATGGATGGTGATTCCCAGCATCCCATATGGTTCCCCCGAGCCTGCCTGGATTTAGGTGTAGCTACCTGAGACCCACCCATTTCTGGGAGGGGTCTTGGGAACCAGATATTATGTGTAACCTTACCTGCAAGACCCCGCCCATTCCTGGGAGGGGTCTTGGAAAAGGTAGATAAGCCTTTGAGCCAGGGGATTAGGGGCTCTGCCCTGCTGGGCTCTCTGGCTTTTGAGTCTTTGCCTCTTTTGGTCTTTGACCAGCATGGAGATCAAAGGAGAATGGCTGAAAGGAGTTAAGATGCAGGGTAGCTAAGAATGGCTGAGTGCTTAAAAGGTTATGAATAAAGTTGATGCTTCCTGATGCCTGCCTGTGAGTGAGTTCTATACCCATTGCTTTCCTGAATCCCAGACCCGCAGGTTAATGGGGGTTGCGGAGCCACGTGGCCTGGGATGGCAGAGAAAAATCCATCCTTCACCGTCCATCACCATCCACCACCATCTTTAATTATTTGATTCAACAACTTCTGAGTGCAGGCAGAGTCAGGAGGAACCCCTGAGCTCCATGGGATGTGACCCAAACAAACAAATAAAAGTTTGAAAAAATAAAGATAGGGGGTCGGAGAGATAGCATGGAGGTAAGGCGTTTGCCTTTCATGCAGGAAGTCATCGGTTCGAATCCCGGCGCCCCATATGGTCCCCCGTGCCTGCCAGGAGCAATTTCTGAGCCTGGAGCCAGGAATAACCCCTGAGCACTGCCGGGTGTGACCCAAAAACCACAAAAACCACACACACACACACACACACACACACACACACACACACACACACAAATAAAGATAGAAAATACAAACGAGGAGGTCTTCGGGTGGTGGGAAGGCCTTGGGAAGTGGATTTGGGAGGTGGAAATAGTGGTCACTGCACAGAGAAAAAACCTGAAACAAATCCTAGACAATAAAAGATTTTTTTTTTTTCATTTTTTCTTGCTTGAACAAGAGAACTAAGAGAAATAGTCCGGCACTGCCTTGCAAGAAACACACCCAGATTTGATCCCCAGCAAGAGTGATCCCTGAGCATAGAGCCATCAGTAATTTGCAAGCACGGCTGGGTTAAACAACTCTTTTCTGCCCGTAAAATAAAATAACTTTTTCCCCTTTGTTGTGATGATGAGATGTCATACATACTTTATTGTGGTCCTCAAACACATTTTTATCAGACTTTCACCTTTCTTTCTTTCTTTCTTTCTTTCTTTCTTTCTTTCTTTCTTTCTTTCTTTCTTTCTTTCTTTCTTTCTTTCTTTCTTTCTTTCTTTCTTTCTTTCTTTCTTTCTTTCTTTCTTTCTTTCTTTCTTTCTTTCTTTCTTTCTTTCTTTCTTTCTTTCTTTCTTTCTTTCTTTCTTCTCTCTCTCTCTCTCGCTCTCTCTCTCTCTCTCTCTCTCTCTCTCTCTCTCTCTCTCTCTCTCTCTCTCTCTCTCTCGGGGGGGGGCGGGCACAGACCCAGCAATAATCAGGGCTTACTTCTGATTCCTGATTCTGCACTCAGGAATAACTCCTGGTGGTGCTCAGAGGACCTTATAGGATTTGAAGGATAAAATCTGGGTTGGCCATGTGCAAGGCAAACACTCTACCCACTGTACTATCTCTCTGGCCCCAGCCTCTCACTATTTAGCAGAGGAACCTGCACATACAGTGTGTGTGATATCTGAAATCCTGAAGAGCAGAGATTTAGGGATCATACTCAGTTTTGTGCAATCAAACTCTTGGCTGTGGTCAGGAGTGATAATGATTTGCATGCACCTGACCTGGGTTTAATCTCTACCACCTATAGGGTTCCCAAAGCCCTACCATGAGTGATTCCTGGGTGTAGAGTCTGAGCACTGCCAGATGTGGCCCCCAAACAAAGCTTTAAAATAAAAAAAAAATAAGGTCAAATTTTTATTCTCTCTTTTCTCATGTTTGCAAAGAACACACTCTGACACTCAGCTATCCATTAGTTCTTCAATATGGTCAAAATAAAAATTAAAAAAAAATTTAAGTACATAAAATAAAGAAACTAGGTAGAAAGTGAACTAGATCTATAGTGCGGGGGGATAGGGCACTTGACTTGGAAACTGTTGACTTGGGTTATATCCCTGGCATTTTATATGATTTTCCAAGAACTGCTAAGAGTGATTATTACGTGCAGTCAGGAGTAAGCCCTGAACATGGCCTAGTGTGCCTCTCCCTGCAGAATAAACCCAGAAAGTAGCTCCCAGGAGTGGGATGCATGCCTGAGTGCTCAAGGACTAGGCTGGAACCCCTGACACCACATGGCACCCAGCACGACCAGCTCTGAGATGCAGCACCTGGCTGAGCTGTGCACCAGATTTTCCTTGCTGGGCTCCCAAGCATGCATGGAAAAATTTCTAAGATAAAAGTAAATAAATAAATAAACAAACAAACAAAATATAGATAAGAATGAAGTAAATGTTTTTTTTTTCATAACACTACATTCTCACATTAATTATATTCATTTGAAACTTTAATTTTATTTTGAATATATTGACTTCTTTTTGAGTCACCCCTGACTATGGTCAGGGTTTCTTCTGAGCTTACTCAGTGAGGCAATCACTCTTTGTGGAGGTTGGGGAAATATATGGAGTGACAAGGAGAGAACTTGGGTCAGCAAGATGAAAGGCAAGCAAGCACCTTCACCCCTGTATATCTTTTCAACCTCTTAAATCTTTTTTTATTTTTTATTTTTTCCACAAGAAATTACAGTACTGATAATCATACTTATCATGCATTCACCATTCCAACTTGAATTTTTTTTTTGTTTGTTTTGTTTTGTTTTTGGGCCAAACTCGGCATTGCTCAGGGGTTACTCCTGGCTGTCTGCTCAGAAATAGCTCCTGGCAGGCACGGGGGACCATATGGGACACCGGGATTCGAACCAACCACCTTTGGTCCTGGATCGGCTGCTTGCAAGGCAAATGCCGCTGTGCTATCTCTCCGGGCCCCCAACTTGAATTTTTTAATGTCAACATGGTAAGATAGTGTGACTCAGGTTTAATTCTAAAGTCAACTCATAAATGAAGAGTGAGGGTAAGGAATTAGAAAATACTGGGAACAGGAAGATAGTACAAGTATCAGAATACATGTCTGGCATGTTTGAGACCAAAAGTTTCACCCCTTACACCATACAGTTCCCTTCCCACCCCCACCCCAGCTCAGCCATGTCCCCTAGTTGCCAAGCACAACCTTCCCAAGTGCTTTGTTTGCACACTGAAGTTCCAGAACTGCACAGCTATACTCTAAGAACAAACAATGTAATATCTTAAAATAGCCTAGGAGGGGGCAGGGAGTCCTCTTGCTTGCTGGCATGCCTGCTGCCTTTCACTATCAAACCTCTGTGACCTTGGCACTTCTAAAGTAGATTGCGTTATTTATTGTGTGGATTCAACTTGATATGGAGCCAAGCTTAGCTGGATATTAAATCCTGAACCTAGTCTCTATACATAGGGTGTAACAGTTTCTTCCTTGTATTGAAAGGTCCGGACGTCCTAATCTAGCTGCCCGACGCAGAGAAATGAAGAGACAGGAGACCTGTCAGGCCTTAGGGACTGCAGACACCAGGCTGAGCCGAGAAAGACCTCACTATCCATCCAACCACACCAGGAATATATGTTGGGGTCTGGGATTAGTCCCCCTCTCTCCAGCAGCGTCTCGAGTGTTTCAAGGAGATATGAAGCCATGAAAATTTGTAAAAATGATTATTTATTTCTTTCTGGTGCCAGGGTGACACCAGGGCCAGTGCTAAGGGATGAACCCCAGAGCAAAGACCCTAAAACACAAAACTCACAAGTTTTTATACAGCAAAGATACAGCGTCACCATTCCTAATTTTACAACTGTGGTCTTTATCTTAGAAAAACATTTTAACTCGGGCATCCTAACTCAGTTAGGAGAAAGGAATATTTATCACAACAGAGAGACAACCATAAAAACCTAAGGGAAATTACATGTCAATAAAACCTAGGGGAGGTGGTTACATCCTTTATTATGCAGGGTAAGCATTACATCTGGGCTGCATTCCTACCCTAAAGAATTGGTGTGTGTGTGTGTGTGTGTGTGTGTGTGTGTGTGTGTGTGTGTGTGTGTGTGTGTGTGTGTGTGTGTGTGTGTGTGTGTGTGTGTGGCTAGCTTATCGGGATCTTTTTTTTTTTTTTTTTTTTTTTTTTTTTTTTTGGTTTTTGGGCCACACCCGGTAACGCTCAGGGGTTACTCCTGGCTATGTGCTCAGAAGTTGCTCCTGGCTTGGGGGACCATATGGGACACCGGGGGATCGAACCGCGGTCCGTCCAAGGCCAGCGCAGGCAAGGCAGGCACCTTACCTTTAGCGCCACCGCCCGGCCCCGCTTATCGGGATCTTAAAGAAAAACAGACCCTGAGTGAGTTGGGGGTATATGGTCCCTCCCTTGAGCGGGGCCAGGACTTTATCTTTCTCTGTTTGTGCTGACCTGAGGTTTTGATATTCAAAACGAGAACTTTTAAGACCAGGAGGTAGGGAGGTTCCTTCTCCGCTGGAGATAGCTCATCTTTTGTTGTCACTGGCTTGTGCCTCTGGCGTGTAACAGAGTCAGAGTCACTGAGAGTTTCACAGGGAAACTCTTAAACCAAGAGAGCTTCTTTTAGGGAAATTCCAAACTTTTTCTCTTCATTATATGCTATTTTGGAATCCATCTTCCCTTTTAGAAAGACACTTTAAATATTTCTCAAGATGACCAAATGTTCTAGAACACATTTTTCTGTTTATGATGATTGTTTAAAGTTTATCTTACTATTATTGGCATAGGCCTGGAGAGATAGGATAGGAGATAAGGGAAGAGAATTGCTTTGCACATGGCCATCCTATTTGATCTCTGGTAGCACATATTGTCCCCCGAGCAGCAGCATTTAGGTTTGACACCCAAATAATAACAATATGTGTGCATACACGCACACACACATCTTACTATCCTCTTGCTTCCTGTGAAGTGATCTAGCATTTGACCCTACTGTCATTTATTTGACCCTTAACATTTGTGCCATAAATAGAAAGAAGGTGTGACTGTTGGATATGCAAATATCCAGGAAATAAATATGCTTAGCTAGAAAGATGTTAATCTGAGAAGGGCTAAAAAAAAATCGTATAGGGACCCCTACGTAATTACCTGGCAGCCTTAGGGAACACCCTATTGGGTCCTGTATTTACTCTTTTATTTGCCACCTCTCCCAGAAGATATTTAGAGATTTTGCATTAGCTACTCCAAGTCCCCTTTGAAATGTAAAGACCTAGCTAGGTTATATTAGTATAAATAGGCGACAGTATAATAATGTTTGCCCTTCCTCCTATGTTTACTGTTTCTAAACCTAAATACCTTAGGGAAGGACAGTCAGAGCTCTTGGTTTATGAAGCTGTGAGCCTCCTGATCCAGTGCTTTTCTCTTTTATATCTGTCTTGTTTTCTTAATCCTGAAGGCCCCTGCTTTAGACCCCTTCACCAGGGGCTGGTCCCTGGCAGTGGACCTTTTCTGTACCTGCAACCCATTCTGTCATTTCTCCCTGAAAGTCCTTCTGCAACTTTTTAATAATGGAGCAACTATCAGACACAAATAAGCTAAAGGGTGTCCTATAGTTCTGGTGGCCTCACCAGTGGATTCACAGCCAACAGGACTGGTAATTCAACGCCAAGGCCTGGGGTCACTGGGACACCCTTGCTGTGCTGAAGGCCTCCAGGACCACACTTCGGATGCTTGGGAACCATTTGGTCCCAGGAATTGAACCAGTTTGATTTCTAACTGATGCACTATCTCCCTGCCTCAGCTTCTTTTATCAAAGCCACCAGGACTATAGTGTACTTGTGCATTGCAGCATGATAGATTCCTAAACAAATCAAAAAAGTTTTGCCTGGGGCCAGCGTGGTGGCTCTAGAGGTAAGGTGTCTGCCTCGCCAGCGCTAGCCTAGGACAAACCACGGTTCGATTCCCTGGCGTCCCATATGGTCCCCCAAGCCAGGAGCGACTTCTGAGCGCATAGCCAGGAGTAACCCCTGAGCGTCACAGGGTGTGGCCCAAAAACCAAGAAAGTTTTGCCATGATATTTTAGGGGTTCTAGGAAGGTGAAATCATACAGGCTTTTGCTATCCTGATTGTTCCTCATCACATACCCCCTTTACCTATTTCATTTTGTCAACTCCTCAGAAAAAAAAAAAACAACAACAATACAGAATTACCTATTTGTTTCATGCATTTATCATCAGGATGAGTTGTGTTTTCTAATAAATATTTTTATTTTGACCAAAGTGGATTACAAATCATTCACAGTAAAATTTTAGGTATATAGTGACATTGAATGAGGTTTTTTTTAATAAATAAGTAGGGGCTGGAGAGATAGCATGGAGGTAAGGCATTTGCCTTGCATGCAGAAGGACAATGGTTTAAATCCCGACATCCCATATGTCCCCCAAGCCTGCCAGGAGAGATTTTTGGATCTAGCATTTTCTTTTCTTTTCTTTTTTTTTTTTTTTGTGTGTGTGTATGTGTGTGTGTGTGTGTGTGTGTGTGTGTGTGTGTGTGGGTTCACATTCAACGGTGCTCAGGGGTTATTCCTGGCTCTGAGCTCAGGGGTCATTTCTGACAATGCTTTAGGGATCATATGGAACACCGGGGATTGAACCTGAGTGGGCCACAAAAAGCCCTACTCACTGTGCTATTGCTCTAGCTTGAACTTTTTTGTTCCTGACTAAGGACTGATTAACAAAAATGAATGCAGTTTCATTATGAATGATATTGGGCCTCAAGACTCTTTTTCCTGATCCTGAATAGAATGATCCTGAATGAATAGAACCACAGGCCTCTCCACTATCCAGTTTTGTACTAAATAAAGGAGAGGAGGGGCCAGAGCAGTGGTGCAAGCGATAAGGCATCTGCCTTGTGAATGCCAACCTAGGATGAACCATGGTTCAATCCTCCAGCATCCTATATGATCCGCCAAGCCAGGAGCGATTTCTGAGTGCATAGCCAGGAGTAACCCCTGAGCATCACTGGGTGGCCAGGAGAGATTTTTGAGCGTAGAGCCAGGAGTAACCCCTGAGCGCTGCCGGGTGTGACCCAATAAATAAATAAATAAATAAATAAATAAATAAATAAATAAATAAATAACCCTTAGACTTCATTTCCTCCAGTCCAAAGTCAATTTTCCCAACAAAGTCAGCTATGTCCCTAAAAGGGAATCTAATGCCAGGTGTTTAGATAAAACTAATCTGTCCTTCTATATATTAAAGAGAAAACATTTTTTTTAAAAGGATATTCTTTTTTTTTTTTTTTTTTGGGCCACACCCGTTTGACGCTCAGGGGTTACTCCTGGCTATGCGCTCAGAAGTCGCTCCTGGCTTGGGGGACCATATGGGACACCGGGGGATCGAACCGCGGTCCATCCTAGGCTAGTGCTGGCAAGGCAGACACCTTACCTTTAGCGCCACCGCCCGGCCCCTAAAAGGATATTCTTAAAAAGGATTTTTTAAAAAAGGATATCAATGCATACAGCCCTGGAGTCTGAGCAAAGAACTGCCTTGCCAATATCGATGAGATAATTGAACAAAGCACAGAGAATCAGTCTCAGGCTGGTTCCCAGTAATTGGAGTCACCACCCATCAAAGGCAGAGTGATCTGGATGACCTTTTCCAAACAGGAAAGGTCATTTCCATGGGGCTTGTTCTACTAAGTTAGTTCCCAGGATCTTGCGCATCTACTTACATGGTAAATCCTGGGGAAAGGCCATCTGCTAACTGACCTCACCAAAGACTCCATCCTCAAGTTGATCAGTCATGGAATGCTCCAGGAGGAGGCAGTTGGAGCGGGCTCAGTTTGTTCCTGCACTCACTCAGCAGAGGTCAGCTGGCAAGAACATCCAAGCTTTGGCTTAGAAAGCTCAAGGCAGGTGGTGACTTTTGCAGAAATGTTACTTTGTGTTCCCTACCAGAAATAATTGAGACTCTAAGAAATAAATTAAAGAATACTTTCTCATAAAAATGATTAGAAATTTAAGATAGTGAGTATTATCAGAGATGCATATAATTTGCAAATACTTTTCTCACATTTGGAACATTACCTTTTCAATTTGATGTTGTGGAATAATAAATTTAATGTTTGGAATTCAGCAAATTCCAAATAGGAACTGGTTATTTAGAATAATTTGCCAACATCAATTTTCTTGCCCCATTCCTGTCACATATATATTTTTTGATTTAAGGCAAAATAATTTCTTAATGTACTTTCTAAAGTAGAATCATTTATCTAGGATTTTTTTCTTCCATCACAATCTGAGTCTTTACTGAGGAAAAATTACAACCATTTTCTTATAATCTTGGGGACAACAGCATGGCACACCTAAAACATTAATATTATGACTATATGAGGACATGTTCATTGGTGTGTACAGGACCAGTTAGAGAAGTCACCATAGAGAAAAGAGTTTTCCAAGTCTTGACTACTTCTCCCTTCCTTCCATTCAGGACAAGAAACAGAACTGGAGCTATTAACCTTAACAGTCTGTGATCTCTCCCAGCTCACCTCTTAGAACCACCCAGCAGACTAAAGTCTTGCCTCATTGTTTGGACCCTCTCCAGTTGGGTGATAACGGTTGGTTTTTCTGTTCCCTTTACAGGAGCTCATCAGTATGGTCTGGACAGTGGCAGGGAAAGGGGGCTTAGTTTTTCCTAGACAAACATCTATAATCCCTTGACTGGAAAAATTAATCTGGCTTGCTAAAAAGTATTTATATTTACATTCCAAATAATTTATAGGGCCCAAGAGAAAGTACAGTAGGTAGGATGCTAGCCTCTCACATGACCAATCCTTATTGAATCCCTGGTACAGCATACAGTCTCCTGAGCATTATCAGGATAGGGCCCTGATCACAGAGCTAAGAGGAAGCTCTGGGCATTGCCACATGTGGATCCTAAACAAATCACATGTACAATAGTATTCATGTTTATGTTTTAGGCATGGGATGCCGTGATATCCACCACTATTGTGCCAATTATTTTTCCATCACTGCCCCCTAAACCTCTCTCTTCCTCCCATTGCTTGGCAGATTCATTCAGTGCGCAAAATCTCAGGGTTCTTTTCCTTGGCCATTCTTTCTTTGCCTGGTTTCAGTATTTTCCACATGTGAGGGATCATTCTGTGTTTGTCCTTCATCTGCCTAGCGTCACTCAGCATGATACCCTCCAGTTCCATCTCGGGTTGCTGAGAACTGCAAGATTTCATCCTTTCTTGTAACCGAATATTATCCTTGTGTATTATAACTTCTTTGTCCACTCATGAGTGGCTGGGTATGTATGTTGTTTCCAGATGGCCCAAGAACACAAAAACATTCACTCAAAAAGAGAAATTTGATTGGTGTGGGAGGGGTACATTCAGAGAAGCTCACTGACATTTTGCTCAGGGGACCATGAGGTGCTGAGATTGAATCCAGACTTCTCACAAGCAAAGCGTGTGTAATAACCCATTGAACCATCTCCCCAGCTCCAAGTCTAGCTTTTATAACTCAGCTGGGTTATTTAATTTATGTCAAGAACTCACTGTATGATAATTTTCCTGCTAACACAGTGAACAGAATACATATTTATAGGCAAAAAAGAAATTTATTTAGAGGATATGAACATTTATGCTATGTAAATAGAAGACAATTTTATTATGAAGCATAATATGAACAGATATTTGAGGGAGACTTGGGGAGAAGTTTGGGGATTGAACTGAGGACTTTACATATTTGAAGCATATACTCTACCTCTAAGACCGTACCTTCATTGTATTATAAAACAATTTTTTTCCAGGCACAGAGGAGACAGCTGTCAGTGCAGACTAGGGCCTGCCCATGTCTAGTCCAGTCAGCAGCAGCTCAGAATTTTACTCTTCTACTTTTATTTTTTAGTTTCTGGGTCACACCTGGCAGTGCTCAGGGGGAAATGCCAGAAATCAAATTTGAGTCAGCTGTATGCAAGGCAAATGTCTTCCCTACTGTACTATCACTCCAACCCTTATCAATTTTTTAGGATACATATTTTGTTTTGTTTTGTTTTTATCGGTTTTTGGGTCACACCTGGCTGCACTCAGGAGTTACTCCTGGTTCTATGCTCAGAAATTGTTCCTGCAGACTGGTATGCCTGGAGCTCAGAGTCGATCTTATGTCAATAAACTTCTGGGGTGAGGCCTTCTTGTAATCAGGCCAAGGATTTTTTTCCCCCCATTTTCCCCATATTTTGCTGGGCCTATGCAAACAACTGCCATTGCCACTTTCACATCTTTACTACTGTATTTTTTTTTTAACACTTATCCTTTTTTTTTTTTTTTTTTTTTTTTGGTTTTTCGGGCCACACCCGTTTGATGCTCAGTAGTTACTCCTAGCTAAGAGCTCAGAAATTGCCCCTGGCTTGGGGGGACCATATGGGAGGCTGGGGGATAGAACCGCGGTCCTTCCTTGGCTAGGGCTTGCAAGGCAGACACCTTACCTCTAGCACCACCTCGCTGGCCCAACACTTATCCTTTAAGAAAGAAAAAAACCCAGCTTACTGAACTTAAAAAAAATAACTGTAGTAGAATGCTTGTCTTGAATACAGGAAAGGATGGGAAAGAGGGTGGGAGGGCATTGGGGATGGGAATGTTGCACTGGTGAAGGGGGGTGTTCTGTTTGTGACTGAAACCCAACTATAATCATGTTTGTAATCATGGTACTTAAATAAAAAAAAAAAAGAAAGAAAATTGCTCCTGACAGACTCAGGGGACCATATGGGATGCCAGGATTTGAACCACCATCCTTCTGCATGTAAGGCAAATACCCTCCCTCCATGCTATCTTTCCAGACCCAGAATACATCTTTTTGTTCAAGTATCAAAGATGTGCCGGGAAGGAAAGTAGACAAATATATAGAGAATGTGTTTCCTGATTTATAGATCTCTACATAGAAGGAAATATAAGGATAAAGGACTTATTCAGAATCCACTTTCAGATATGTACAGCATCAATAGTCACATAATAGATTTCTTAAAGTAATTTTTAACAACCATCACTAAGTATTAAGCTTGTTAGCATTCTTACATGGAGAATGACACTGAAGGTCACAGATCAAGAGTTTTTTGGGTTTTTTTATTTTTTGCTCATTAGTCATGTGAACTTTGGCCAAGATTACCAAGCACTTTAATTGTAAGAAAAGATCTCAGAGGAAAAAGATGCTTCTTATCTCACTCATAACAATAATCCAAATAATATTTTTTAAAAATTAATTTGGGTTTTTTTAAACCACACCCAGTTTAGGGGACTACACTCAGCTCTTAGCATCTACTGTAAAACACAAAAATATTAATTGAAAAATAAAATGCATGCCGATATTTGTTGTCATGATTAGTATAATAGCCAGGATATGGAAATAATCCAGATATTTATCAATAGATAAATAGATCAAGAAGTTGTAGTATATTATTTATATATATAGATCTCTATATTGATATGACTATATACACACAATAGTATACTCATATAGTTGTAAGAAAAGTTGTAACAATCATTAAGTTCATGACTATGTAGATATTTCTAGAAAGCATGATGCTAAATGAGGTCAGTCAAAAGGAAAGGGACAGGAACAGAATATCTCTCTTAGATGTAGAATATAAAAATACATAGTAAGAAAGCAACAAATGGCCAAAGTCAACAAAATTGGAGAATTGGTCTACAGAACTGAGAACATAGGGAGTGGGGTTGGTGGAGGGAAGTGGGAACTCTGGTGATTGTGATATGTGTTGGAATATTTTATGCCTGTAACTATCATTAACCATTTTGTAAATCACAATACTCAATATAAAGGGGAGAGAGAGAGAGAGAGAGAGAGAGAGAGAGAGAGAGAGAGAGAGAGAAAGTTTCCATTGCAGTAGACCTGTTCTGTGGTCTAGGCAATCACTGTATCTGCCAACTTGAGAATCAGGCTGCCATATAAAGCTTTCACCATGGATATTAGGCACAGCAGAAGAAAAGAAAACACTCTGTGTCCTTTAAACTAGAAATATTTAATAAAACTGAACATATAAAATGAATGAAGAAGCCAAGCAGCATACAATGAAGTACAGAGTAAAGATATGGGAAGCTACTCTAACACCCAGGAAGAAATCAAAGGTCAACTGAAGGTCCTAGGTTCTAGGTGAAGGTGCTGAGAACCCCAAGGGCTTCTCAAAAATGTTGGAACTACAATGCAGAGCAGGAAGAAGACAAAAATAATTCTAAAAGGGTATCTAATCCCCTCAAACTGACCTTCACTCAACAGCAGATGTACTAAAATTGTATGACTTATGTCCACACAAAAGAAGGAATGTAAATAAGCACTTAATGAAGTGTAAACAAAGCTCATGAAGCTGGATTACACTTTTGGTTATTGAAGAATGTAATATCATATGTTGAAGTCATGAAGAAAATCTGATCCAAGCCATGATCAGGATATGATCAGGATAACTGTTGGGTAGAACTTTTTTTCTGTTTTGTTTTTTTGTTTTTCAGCTACACCCGTTTGATGCTCAGGGGTTACTCCTGGCTAAGAGCTCAGAAATTGCCCCTGGCTTGGGGGGACCATATGGGACACTGGGGGATAGAACCGCGGTCCTTCCTTGGCTAGTGCTTGCAAGGCAGACACCTTACCTCTAGCACCACCTCACCGGCCCCTAGAGCTTCTTTTTTAAAATAAGTCAGAAATAGAAAAAGCTCTACAGAAGACCCCCTCCCCCCGTCAATATTCATTCTTTTTTTTTTTTTAGTCCTACCTTTATTGTTATGAGCTGGGGTAGGTTTATGATCTTTAGGAACAGGATCTTGCTTTGCATGTTTGAGACCTGGCTAGCACCATACTCACATGCACACACAAATTGAATATTACCTATTTCCTTTTTCTGTCATTTCAAAGTATTTTCTCTTTCTCTGCTCTGCCTCCACCTCCTTGTGTCATCTTTGTTGCAACGTTGGGTTACACCCTTGATTATGCTCTGGGGGTCCCAATAGCAGTACAGTGGGATAACACTAAGCACATGGACAGAGCCAGAAACAGAACATGAAGCCACCCCACTAAGTCCTTCTATTGTTCTTTGATGGATACATATGCTTAGAAATCCCATGCTTTCTACCTTTGAAATCTTAGTCCCTATTATCCTATTCTTCAACACCATCTACCTCCCAGCATTTTCAGTCTTTTAAAAATGCATCCAAACTGGGGCCAGCAAGTAGGCCATTTGCCTTGCACATAGTGGACCCAGTTTTGATAACTGGCATACCAGATTCTCCCTAGAATATTGCAAGGAGTAATTCCTGAATGAAAAACCAGGAGTAATCCCTGAATGTTGCCAGGTGTGGGTTTTCTTCACACACACACACACACACACACACACACACACACACACACACACACACACACACACACACCAATGCTTCAAAACCTCAGAGTTGGAGAGATAGTATAGCAGATAGGGAAGGTGCTTGCATTATCCTTTGGATATACTTGCATATAGTCCCTGAATCCCAGCAGGAGTGATACCCGAGCAAAGAACCAGGAGTTAATTCTTGGCACCACTGGGTATGGCTCAAAAACAAGTAAACAGAAAGCTTCAAATCCTCTAATTCCATTTCCCTTCTTTTTCTCCAATTTTTTTTTTATAATGCTCTTCCCACATTTTTCTTAAAATCTCTGAATCAATGTTCCAGCATGCTACCATTCTCTTTTTGTTTGTTTGTTTGTTTTGGTTTTTGGGTCACACCTAGCTTCAATCAGGGGTTACTCCTGGCTCTACGCTCAGAAATCGCTCCTGGCAAGCTCTGGGGACCGTATGGGATGTCGGGATTCGAACCACCATCCTTCTGCATGAAAGGCAAACGCTCTAACTCCATGCTATTGTTATGAGCTGGGGTAGGTTTATGATCTTTAGGAACAGGATCTTGCCCATGTTTTTTGTTTTTTTGGTTTTTTTGGGCCACACCCGGTGACTCTCAGTGTGTTTTTTTTTTTTCTGGCTATGTGCTCAGAAATCGCTCCTGGCTTGGGGGATCATATGGGACACCAGGGGATCAAACCTCGGTTTGTCCTGGGTCAGCTGCTTACAAAGCAAACACCCTACCACTGTGCTATCACTCCAGCCCCACAACCATTCTTTAATTCTACTGAATATAGGATTGAACTTTTATGTTGGTTGATAAGTTGATATGTTATTTTCTTTTCTTTTCTTTTCTTTTCTTTCTTTCTTTCCTTCTTTCTTTCGTTCTTTTCTTTCTTTCTCTCTTTTTCTTCCTTCCTTCCTTCTTTTTCTTTCTTTTTCTTTCTTTCTCTTTCTCTTCCTTCCTTCCTTCTTCCTTCCTTCTTTCTCTTTCTTTTTCTTCCTTCCTTCCTTCCTTCCTTCCTTCCTTCCTTTCTTCCTTCCTTCCTTTCTTCCTTCCTTCCTTCCTTCCTTCATTCATTCTTTCTTTCTTTATTTATTTCTTTCTTTCTTTCTTTCTTTCTTTCTTTCTTTCTTTCTTTCTTTCTTTCTTTCTTTCTTTCTTTCTTTCTTTCTTTCTTTCTTCCTTTCTCTCTCTCCTTCCTTCCTTCCTTCCTTCCTTCCTTCTTTCCTTTCTTTCTTTCTTTCTTTATTCTTTCTTTCTTTGCCATACCTAGTAGGGTTCAGGGGTTACTCCTGGTTCTGTGCTCAGAAACCAATCCTGGCAGGCTTGGGGGACCATATGGGATGCTGGAGATTGAACCTGGGTCTGTTCCAGGCAGGTAGCATGCAAGACAAATGCCCTACTGCTGTGCTATCACTCTGGCCCCATATGTTAGTTGATATTTCTTGGGGACAACTCCCAGCTCTGTACTTGTGGGATTGTTCCCAGTGCTGGGATCAAACTCCCATATATAGAACATAGTCCAGCCCATAGAGCTATTTTTCTGGTCCAAACCAGAACTGGTTCTGTTGTTCATTTCCCCTTCAGTACCTAAGCCTTTTCACTAATTAGGTGGGATCCCAATGCTGTCAGTCATTCACACTACAGAAGCTGATGGAGCACAAACTTTCTTTGGTTCTTGTCCCCAGAGTCAAAACTGGGCATGTGACACCAAATGTTCACCAACTGGATAATCCAGCCTGAGGTCTCTCAACTGTTGATAATTAGGGGCAAGTGGACACTATTTATATTCATGGTTGCAGAATGCAGACAAGCTGTGTCTGGACATATGTGAGAGAGGACTGAAGGGACCTTTGACAGTGGAGGCAGCCATGGAAATGAGAGTCCTGGCATTCCCTCTGGTGCTGTCTGTCTGATCCTCCTTGTTTTCAATTGGTTTTGTAAGCTTGTTCTCTAAGCTTCCTTTTGATCTTCAAGCTATCCACTACCGAACTATATAAAAGGCTTATTTATATTACAGTCAACCAAGTGGCTGATGTTTCAACTCATGCACTCATTTTTCATTCCTTCCATCTCTCTTCAAAGAAACATCAGCTTATGTTTCTTGACTATGTCCATTTTCTGCTCCTATATTCTAACTTGACTCAGTGCCATAAAACAAAAATCACTCTTTAGACTGGGACAGAGTGACATTAACTCAAACCCAAATCTGAATCATCATCATTCTAAGAATACTTGAATTCTCATTTCATTCCCCAAGGCACTTAACTTGAATGATAACACACTCTTCTTCTCAAGTTCCTCTTCACTATCTCCTGCCCCCTTCATTCCAAGTACTTCTAGTACTTAACCCTGTGCTTCATGGAAGACAGAGATTATAAAACATAAACTCAGTTAAACCAACAATTTTTGTGGGATAGTTACATCTGTAATCCATATATATACTTATATATATATATGCCTCTTTTATGCAGATTGTATATAATACCTCTTTTAGGCTTTATAGTATTTTCCTAAATCAATCTCATGTTTACACATGCCACTATGCCTAGACAAAAGACCAATGTTCATGCATCACATAGATGTGAATATGAGTATATATACATATACACACACACACACACACATATATATATACACAAAATACAAACAAAATAAGAGTGTTCCTTTCTTTTGTTGGAAGAAACTCATTCCCTTCTATTTATTTATTTTGTATTATAAATGGAGCAGCTATATTTGTGCTTCTACAACTGATGTTGTTTCTTCTATCTCCTTAGGGTATATTTCCAAAATAGAATAAGTGAATCAAAGAAGACAAATAGTTTTTAAAGAATCTGCTACATATTGGATTGTACCCTTCTTTGGTGAAAAAGCATCTTATTTCTTGGAGTGATCATGTAGTTTGGAATCCATTAGACACTGCTAATTTTTATTAATTTTGCAATGTCCAACCTTATACTCTTTATTCCTGTTTGTTTATATTCTTTTTCTTAAGAACAATCAATGTAGTCTCTTATTCAGGATCACATTTATTGTCAGTTACATTATGTGTACTTGTTAATATTTGCATTTATGCACATGCTATAATTGAAAAGTCAAGTGCTGTCAGCTGTTACATGTGCTTCCTTTATCCTGCTGGCTTCTATCAATGTTTACTTTGTTTTGTTTGGTTGGAGGAAAAGGGAAGAGCTCAGGCCTAACCTGGTAGTTCTCAGGGTTTACTCTTGGCTCTGTGCTCAGGGGTCACCCTCTGGCAGATCTCAGGGTGCCATAGGAGATGCTGAGAAGCATAATCATGCACAAACAAGGAAAGCATCTTCTCTCTCAAGCCCTCAATCTTTCTTTTAGTACATTATATACACACAGTTCTAGTTTGACTTTACAAATTCGTATCTGCCTTGCCTCTCTGGTCATAATCAAGAGTTCTTAAGTATCAGAGATACTTTGATAACTGGATTAAATTTGGCATTCCACTTTTTCTCAAAGTTTTTTTTCTTTAAAAATATCACAGGTTGCTCTTTTCCAACTGGAACCATGAAGGGTGCAGAAGAAAAGAAAAAGAAGGTTCCTGCTCAGCCAGCAGCAGGAACCCTAGATAAGAAAAAGTTTTCTGATGTGCCAGAAACCTTGAAGTGAAAGCGAAAGAATTTCACAGAGCTGAAGATTAAGCATTTGAGAAAAAAAGTTTGCCCAAAAGATGCTTCAAAAGGCAAGGAGAAAGCTGAACTATGAAAAAGCTAAGCGTTATCACAAGGAGTATAGACAGATGTCCAGAACAGAGATTCAGATGTCTAGGATGGTGAGAAAAGCTGGCAAATTTTACATTCCTGCTGAACCCAATTTGTCTTCTGACTTTTAAATTATCATCTTCTTGAGGTGGGATGAAGGAAAAGACCACCCATTTTATAGAAGGTGGAGATGCTGGCAACAGAGAAAACCATGTCAACTGGCTGTTTAAATGAATGTACTTAAGGTACCTACCATATTTTTGTTTGTTTGTTTTTGGATCACATCAGGCAGCACTCATGAGGTTGCTCCTAGCTCTGTGCTCAGGAATTGCTCCTGGTAGGCTCGGAGACCAGATGGGAATTGAACTGGGGTCCATCCAGGGTTGGCCATGTCCAAGGCAAATGCCCTACCACTGCACTATCTCTTCAGCTCCTTACCATATTTTTTAATCTGATCAGTTACTAAATAATTATTTTCAAATTAGAAAAAAATATCATTGGTTAGCAGTAAATATTTAACATCAATTAAATGTTTCATCTAGAGTTTACTTTGATATCAAGTAAAAAATACAAATTCAAGTTAATTTTTCTCCCTATGATCTGCCTACTAATCTGGCAGCATTTATTATACCATGCTTTATCCTCACTCAAATATTAGTCTTTAAAATACTCCTTACAATTCTTATCAATCAATATATTTTTACTGTATAGAGCATTATTATATAATAGAAAGAGTATGTTGCTCATTCAGACCTAAACCCCCTCCCCCCATGAAAAGCAAGCATGTTCAATTTTCTTATTTCTCTCTCTTTTTCTTTTTTTTTCTTTGTTTGCATGTTCAACTTTCAAAACTCAACTTGCCAGCACATCGAAGTTTGGGACTAAGCAAGTTTAAAAAATTTTTTAATGTTGTTGAATCATTTGCTGCTAATACAAATGAATGGTTTCAATAATTTGCCAGGAATAATGCCGAATATCAAGAATTGGTGTTGGAGCAATAGCACAGTAAGTAGAGCATTTGTCTTGCACACAGCCCACCCAGATTTAATCCCTGGCATTTCATATGGTCAGGAGTAATTACTAAACACAGAGCCAGGAATAATCCCTGAGCACTGCTGGGTGTGGTCCTAAAACAAAAACAACTACAAAACAAATTTCAACAATTAAGGGATATAAATGAAATTAAGAAAAATGAAAAATTATAACCAGATACTATAATATGTAACTAGACATTATAACTATGACTATATATACTAATGATTCATCTATATATTATTTATATATATTATTTAGTTTATTTAGTTTAGTTATACATATAGACTAGTTGCACTTATAGTATAGAGATATTATGTAACTCAGTAGTATAACTGTAGTTTTAAATTATAGTACATAACTAGAAGTTATAGAAATTTTAACTATAACTAGAAATAAAGAAAAATTTATAAGCAAGAGATATAGTCCAGAGATTAGGGTATTTGACTAGCATTCAACTGTGGCCATTAGCTTAATTCAAGATCTGACACTGCATATGGTCCATTAGTACTGCCAGGTGTAGCTCCTGAGCGTGGCCAAGTGTGGTCCCCAAAAAACAGACAAAAATTATGTAAGCAGAAAATACACTAATATTAAAAAGCCAGTAATATTAAAAACAGAGGGTTAATAGTAAAAACCCACAGCTAATACAATATACAGAAATAATAATAGCAGTAAAGGTTTAACTCTAGAGTTGACCTGACAAGAGGCAGTTGGGTCACTGGTGGATGGAACTGGGCTCTCCGGTGACAGGTCTCAAGGTGTTGGAATAAACTATGGATGGAAATGTGATTAACAATATTGTATATCCCTGTACCTCAATGAACATTTTTTAATATAAAAAATTTTAAATTCTCACACTAGCTCCTACTAATTGAAAATGTATTTTGTTCTAAAACAGTGCTGTGTTTCCCCCACCATTTGTCAATCCAGCTTTGTTACTCTCGGTTTGTTGTTGGGTTTTTTGTTTTGTTTTTTTTTCATCTTTTGACATTTGCATGACAGCTGCCACCAAGTGGCACTGGCTCGCATCAGGGAATTTCTCCCATTAGACAACACTGCCTCTTAGTGGCTCCATGAGAAAAGTCTCAAAAACCAGAGAGCCTACCCAGGAAGACCAAAACCATCCTCTCGCCTCACCTTCTTTCAAAACTGGAAGATTTGCCCCAATGTAAAACTCTATGGTCTGAGACAAAGCAAGTAACAACTTTATAATTTAAATTACCTACTGAAAAAGGACAGTAGAGTGAGACAATCTCTAAAATCTGTCCCAGTTTTAAAATCCTAGGATTCCAAAATCTGCTATTCAATTTTCTTTTTAGGGGGTGTCAAGGGGTTTCCCAAGCCATGTTTAAGAGACCCAGAGTCCGTACCAGTGGTTCAGTGCTTCAATGGGAAGCTCAAAGATGCAGAATGTGGTGTTGGGGGATACTGGGCCACAGCATCCAAAGATGCTCAGACCTCCAGGTGTGATGTTTGGTTGATGCTCTTGGGACTGTGCGGTGCCAGGAATCAACCAAGGGACAGGCAAGACTCTTGACACCTATGTTATCTCTACATCTCCATACACTTTTGGTTCTTCCATTTATAGTAAGAATAGTACAAAATTTAAGAAGGATAACCCGTTCATGACCACTTTCAGTATAACAATTTTAAGACCAAAAAACCCCACTAATTCATAGAAATTGAATTTGTGATAATCATGAACAAAAAAATAATAAATCAAACAAAAATAACATACTTCTCACATCCTAAGTTAAATCTTACATTGATATTGAAATATTACTGCCAATATAATTTATGCAATATCTCAAGAGCATATTATATACACATAAATATTATATATTATAAAAATAAAATCTCCAGAGGCCAGAGAAATTGCATGGAGGTAGGGCATTTGCCCTGCATGCAAAAGGACGGTGGTTCAAATCCCAGCATCCCATATGGTCTCCCAAGCCTGCTAGGACTTATTTTCTAGCATAGAGCCAGGAGTAATATCTGAGAACTGCCAGGTGTGACCCAAAAACCAAAAAATTAAAAATAAATAAATAAAATCTCCAATAATCTCAAAAAAAAAGGAAAATAAGAAATCAACAAATATTTCAGATTTTTTCAAACTAAGATGTTTAAAGAATAATTTTGTTTTGTTTTGTTTTGTTTTCAGGTCACACCTGGTGGTGTTCAGGAGTTACTCCTGGCTCTGTACTCAGAAGTTGCTCCTGGCAGGCTGGGGAACCACCTGGGATGCCAGGATTCGAACCGAGGTTCGTCATGTGTTGGCCGCATGCAAGGCAAACGTCTTACTGCTGTGCTATCACTCTGGCCCTAAAGAATGATTTTTTTTAAAAAAATCCTTTATTTAGGGCCCGGAGAGATAGCACAGCGGCGTTTGCCTTGCAAACAGCCCATCCAGGACCAAAGGTGGTTGGTTCGAATCCCTGTGTCCCATATGGTCCCCCGTACCTGCCAGGAGCTATTTCTGAGCAGACAGCCAGGAGTAACCCCTGAGCATCACCGGGTGTGGCCCAAAAACCAAAACAAGAAATTCTTTATTTAGAGCCAGGAATTGAACCTAGGGTTTCACACATACAAGGAATATCCTCTACCCCACAATCATGACCCTAGAATAAAAGAAAATATTAAAAGATCATTTTAGTTAATCATGGTTTGTGTTCTGTTATCATTCTTGAAACAATCTTACTTACAATCTAATTCTGAGTCAAAAAATTATTAATTCCAAGCTACTAGTAATGCTACATCTTCAAATGTACTTTTAATAATTACAGATTACATGAAAAATTTTAGTTATATTAATTTTATGGTTTGAAATATAACCTACACATTAAATGAAGTCCTATAAAAATAGTTGAACAGGGGTCGGGCAGTGGCGCTAAAGGTAAGGTGCCTGCCTTGCCTGCGCTAGCCTCGGATGGACCGTGGTTCGATTCCCCCGGCGTCCCATATGGCCCCCCAAGCCAGGAGCGACTTCTGAGCGCATAGCCAGGAGTAACCCCTGAGCGTCACCAGGTGTGGCCCAAAAACAAAAAACAAAAAAACAAAACACAAAAAAAATAGTTGAACAAACATTGTAGTTCCCATATTACTATAGAATAAATTTTTTTTTTTTATTTCTGTTTTATTTTTTGTTTGGGGGCCACACCCAGCAGCGATGGCGCTCAGAGGTTACTCCTGATTCTCTGCTCAGAAATTGCTCCTGGAAGGGTCGGAGATCATATGAAATGCTGGGAATTGAACTTGGGTCCTTCCCAAGCCAGCCACATGAAAGGCAAATGCCTTATCGCTATTCTATTGCTCTGGCAATACTGATTCTTCTTTGGACAGAAATAGACTTCTGAACTCTTTGCTAAACTCTATAAACTGTTGCTAATGACTGTTGGGACTGAATTCTGAATAAGGAGGGATGCTAGTTATTAAAAGCCACATGGCAGGCTTCTTAGGTTGTGAGTAGGGAGAAACACCATTTTGTAAGGACCACATAATGGGAGCCACATGCTGAGGCTTCAGAAGCCTATTTCCATAGACCCCGCCTCAATCTACCTGGCCATACCAGGTAGCCTATCGGGGAAGGACAAGGAAGCAATAGGAAGGTACCCCTAGACAAAAGCTAATCATTTTAAGGGTCATCAGAAAGCTGGAACCTCCCTATATCTCTTCCTTATATAATCTTCATCTTGACCTTGGGCGGGGCTCATCTTCTTCAGGGTATGGCCCCTGCCTGGCCAGGCTGGGGAATCTTGTTGGCAGACGTTTAATGTGTTAAACTTTATTCCAGTTGTGTGGTCTCGTCGTCCTACTCTGGAACCCTACAATGACAAATATAAATAAGGACATTTCATGATTAGCATTTCTGGAACTATAGTCAATTTTCTAAGAAAGAACAATTTAGATATAAAGAAAATGAAAATTTATAAAAATTAAGCTGAAGAAGCCATATTATTTTTATTAATATGTTTATTTAAACACCTTGATTACAAATATGATTATAGTTGGGTTTCAGTCATGTAAAGAACACCCCCCTTCACCGGTGCAACATTCCCACCACCAATGTCCCAAATCTCCCTCTTCCCCACCCCACCCCCGCCTGCACTCTAGACAGGTTTTCTACTTCCATCATTCATTCACATTGTTATGATAGTTCTCAATGTAGTTATTTCTCTAACTGCACTCATCACTTTTTGTGGTGAGCTTCATGTTGTGAGCTGGACTTTCAAGCCCTCCTCTCTTTTGTCTCTGAGAATTATTGCAAAAATGTCTTTTATTTTTCTTAAAACCCATAGATGAGTGAGACTATTTCGTATCTATCTCTCTCCCTCTAACTTATTTCACTCAGCATAATAGATTCCATGTCCATCCATGTATAGGAAAATTTCATGACTTCATCTCTCCTGATGACTGCATAATATTCCATTGTGTATATGTACCACAGTTTCTTTAGCCATTCATCTGCTGAAGGGTTGTTTCCAGAGTCTGGCTATAGTAAATAGCGTCACAATAAATATAGGTGTGAGGAAGGGGTTTTTGTATTGTATTTTTGTGTTCCTAGGGTATATTCCTAGGAGTGGTATAGCTGGATCGTATGGAGCTCAATTTCCAATTTTTGGAGGAGTAAAGAAGCCATATATTAAGTGAAAAAAATTAAATGTGTCGGGCTGGAGAGATAGCACAGCGGTAGGGCATTTGCCTTGCAAGCAGCCAATCCAGGATGGAGGGTGGTTTGAATTCTGGCATCCCGTATGGTTCCCTGTGCCTGCCAGGAGCGATTTCTGAGTGCAGAGCGAGGAGTAACTCCTGTGCACCACCAGGTGTGAGCCAAAAATAAACAAACAAAAATTAAATGTGTCAGTAGTGTTCTGAAAATAAGATACTTAGGATTGGTTAAATATATACATTAAGGGGCACAGAAGGTGTTGCCTGGCAAACAAGTGACCAGGATTCAATCCCTGGAATCCCATATGTTCCTAGAGCACTGCCAAAAGTGATTCCTGAACCAGGAATAATCCGTAAGCAACACCACTGTAGCTCCAAAACCAAACAAATAAACAAAACATTTTTAAAATGTCACAAAGTACCTCATGATCATATATTATCTTGTTTTTGAGGTATTGTGGGGAGGTTGTAAATGGGACCATGCCAGGCTTTCCTAAATCTGTTTATAGGGTTCTCTCCTGGCAGACCTTGAAGAGACATGTGGTAAGGGGATCAAATTGGGGTTGGCCACATGCAAGGCAACCACTTTATCCCCTTGATCTCTCTGATCTCGTTTTAGGTATTTGTAAGGAAGATGCTGAATTTATGCCTTTTTAAAAAAAGGTTCATAAATCATGTACAAATTTGTAATTGTATTTCACTATGATTCGATTAAATAATTTATTTTTTAAATTAAATCCAAAAAGTCGGTAATTTTCATTTAAAATCAATATCAACACTGGACATTAGAGGGCGCCCTTTCCTACAAATTTAAGATTCACTGGCTAACATGCAAACAATGGGAAATTTTATTGACTTCAATTTGTTTTTTGGTTTTTGGGGGTTTTTTTTGTTTTTTTTTTTTGTTTTGTTTTGTTTTGTTTTGTTTTGTCAGTTTTGGGGCCACACCCGGTCATGCTCAGGAGTTATTACTGGCTATGCGCTCAAAAATTGCTCCTGGTTTGGGGGACCATATGGGACGCCAGGGAAACGAACCACGGTCCATCCTAGGTCAGTGGAGTGCAAAGCCACCGCTTTGGCTCCTGACTTCAATTTGTTTGGTAGCAAGGCTTCTTAAGAATAGAACATCTGGGGCCGGAGAGATAGCATGGAAGGTAAGGCGTTTGCCTTTCATGCAGAAGGTCATCGGTTCGAATCCCGGTGTCCCATATGGTCCCCCGTGCCTGCCAGGAGCTATTTCTAAGCAAACAGCCAGGAGTAACCCCTGAGCACTGCCGGGTGTGACCTAAAAAAAAAAAAAAAGAATAGAACATCTGGGCCCAGAGAGATAGCACAGCGGTGTTTGCCTTGCAAGCAGCCGATCCAGGACCAAAGGTGGTTGGTTCGAATCCTGGTGTCCCATATGGTTCCCCGTGCCTGCCAGGAGCTATTTCTGAGCAGACAGCCAGGAGTAATCCCTGAGCACCGCCGGGTGTGACCCAAAAACCAAAACCAAAACAAAACAAAAAAAATAGAACATCTGGGCCCGGGAAGGTGGCGCTAGAGGTAAGGTGTCTGCAAGCGCTAGCGTAGGACGGACCACGGTTGGATCCCTCCCCCCCCCCACCGTGTCCCATATGGTCTCCCCAAGCCAGGAGCGATTTCTGAGCGCATAGCCAGGAGTAACCCCTGAGTGTCAAGTGGGTGTGGCCCAAAAACCAAAAAAAAAAAAAAAAAAAAAGAAAAATAAGAAATAAAAAGAAAAAAACGAATAGAACATCTCTGGGGTTCTAAGTATATTTCAGGTGTAAAACACACGTCTTGCATTTGATTCTTTGTGTGATGCCTTGAATTTGATTCCCAGCCCTGTTTGGTTCCACCACATAAAAGGCACACCACCCCCAGACTCCCATCCTATCCCATCCTGCCCCACCCCACCCTGAAGGACTCTAAGCATCAGTAGGAGCACTGTTGGATGTGACTCATATAAGAAGGTAAATAAGGGGCCGGTGAGGTGGCGCTAGAGGTAAGGTGTCTGCCTTGCAAGCGCTAGCCAAGGAAGGACTACGGTTTGATCCCCTGGCGTCCCATATGGTCCCCCCAAGCCAGGGGAGATTTCTGAGCACTTAGCCAGGAGTAACCCCTGAGCATTCCAACGGATGTTCCCCCCCCAAAAAAAAGAAGGTTAATAAAAATCAAATATTTTTTAGACTGTATGTTCACAAGGTAGGGTATATTATTTACATACTCAACATGGTGCATGAGAAATGTTTGCATGAACAGCATTAAAATGTAAGAATTGGGACTGGAGACATGTATAGTACAGTAGGTAGTGCACTTGCCTTGTATATAGCCAACCTGAGTTCAGTCCAATATGGTCTCCATAGAACCATTAGGATTAATTTCTGAGTGTAGAGTCAAGAGTTATCCCTGAGCATTGTGGTGTGTTGCCCCAAATCTAAAAACAATAAAATAAAATTTAAAATAAAAATTAGAGAATCCTAGTAATTAAAAACTTTGCCCAATGTACCATCATCTCTCTTTGTCTCCTAGAGAACCACCTACTTGAATAATGTGTTGAAAATTTCCTTTCCTCTCTTCAGTTCAATCCCCTCCCTACTATTTCATTTTCCTCTTCTATTTGCTCTTAATAACACAATGTGTCACAATGCATCAAGCTGACCTGCTCTTTGAATATCTAGGATCCATTTATTTGAATACATGTGCCTTTAGATAATGTATTTGGGGAGATAGATGGCTAGTTGTCTCCACTGCTGTGATGAACTTTTTGGATTTGTTTTGGAATCACACCTGGCAATGTTCAAGGGTCACTCCTGGCTCTGTACTTAGGAATTACTCCTGTTGCTTCTTGAAGGATTATATGGGATGCCTGAGATCAGCTGTGCAAGGCAAGTTCCTTACCCACCTTTCTATCTCTTAGCCCTATAATGAACTTTATATTTGTTGTTATTAAAGGTAACTCTGCTGAAATCTTCTAACATGAATCTTCACTAAATATGTGCATATGTTCCTCTAAGACAGAATTGACCAACTCTTTCTGTTTGGGGTTGGGGGCACACCTGGCTTAGAGTGTATTACTGTTTCTGCATGTAGCAGTCATTCCTAGTGGTGCTCTGAGTACAATATGGGGTGTCATATCAGCTGAGTGCAATGCAAGCGCACTGTACAATAGTTCCAATCCTATCTTGGACATAAAATTGATCTCCTGTCTCTAAACTGGAGATCATTTTAAAGTCTTTTGTTTGTTTGTTTTAGTTTTGTGCCACACCTGGGATTACTCCTGGTTTGGCACTAGGGAATCACCCCTGACAGGATGCAGGCACCATATTTGGTGCTGGGGATTGAATCTAGGTCAGCCATGTGCAAGGCAAGTGTCCTACCTGCTGGACTATTGCTCTGCTCCCTTAAATTTCAAATGGTGGGGGGAAAAAAAGGATATATATATATATATATATATATATATATATATATATACACACACATAGTGGCATGTGAAATTATGTAAAATTGTAATTTTGATGTCTACAAATAAAGTTTTATTTGAACAGAAATAATACATTTGGTTCCATGTCACCTAGGCTGCTCACCAACCTCAACATAAACTTGAGTAACCATAACAGACATCTTCTGAACTCATATGGCTCTTTATGTAACAAGTGTGCAGACTTCTGTTCTAAATTATAGACATAAATAGAAGTTCTGAAATACAGATTATGTAATTTTTAGGGCCAGCAATATAGTATAATTGTTAAACCTTGAATACTGTTGACCCCTTTTTGATCCCGAACACCTTACATGGCTCCCTGAACACCGTCATAAGTAGTTCTTGAGCAGTGTTAGGTGTGTCCCCTTCATATGTGTTGCATTAAATAATTAACGATGGACCTGGATGGTGAAGGATGGATGCCATCCCAGGCCACGTGGCTCCGCAATCCCCATTCAGCTGGCGGGTCCCAGGTTTAAGTGAACGGCGGAATCACTCATCCAGAGACAGGCATCAGGAAGTATCAGCTTTATTCATACCCTAACACCACATGTGTGGCCTATATCATAACCTTTCAAGCACTCAGCCATTCTTAACTAGCCCTGCATCTTAACTCCTGTCAGCCATCTTCCCTTTGACCTCCATGCTGGCCAAAGACCAAAAGGCAAAAAGGCCAGAAGGGCCGAGTCATAATCCCCTGGGTCAAAGGCCTTATCTACCTTTTCCAAGACCCCTCCCAGGAATGGGTGGGGTCTTGCAGGTAAGGTCAAGTTACCCAGGGAGAAAGGGTGGCGGATGAGGCTTCATCATGTACATTTTATATATCCCAAGTTTTCCAAGATGGTTCTAACAATGTCTGTTCTCATGATCATTATGATATATTAATTATATTAGTGTTACTATTAACATCACTAATTAATAATATTAACATAATTAATATTAGCAATCATATTATTAATAACAAATTATTTCTATGAACATTTATTTCAACATCTTCATGTTTGGAATAGGAGAAATAGACATGCAATAGAAATATAGAAGTTTTCCATTCACCAAAAATCTATCCATCTTATGGATTATTGGTGCTAGGTAAAAATATAATGAGCTAGGTATAAATCACCCTATGAATATATCATTATTCAGCATGCAGGTTATGGTGGTTACTTGCAGTGATTCTGGTACAATTACAGTGTTTCCATAATCATATTTATGATCATATCTTGTTCTTTGGGGTAAGCCTGGTGGTAAACACTATCCTATAATGTTGATATTTGCTAGTTCACATCTTCTTCCAAGGTCCTGGGCCAGAATGGGGTGCCAGTTCCTTCATGTAGAGGTAGTCTAGTTGACTGAGGTTACACAGGAATCGCCTATAAACTGGGACAGTGCAAAGCAGATTGGGCATAGCCAGCACAACTGCTGTGTGTGGGATTATTTATCCTGCAGTCTTAACAAGTGAAGCTGATCTAGAATGAACTCTACAGTGTTCAAGAAGTCTACAATATAACCTTTAAGCAGGAAGTACATTCACAAAAAGTTAGTGCATTCTGTGTGTGTGTGTGTGTGTGTGTGTGTGTGTGTGTGTGTGTGTGTGTGTGTCTGCCAGACATTATGAAAGGGTAAAAAAAAAAAAGCCAAGTATAATCAAAGAGAAACCCTTATATGTTTAACACAAGCAATTACGTAGTATTAAGGAAAATTATGTACAAATACAGTTGAGTATCAGAACTTTAAGCTGCTTTTCCTCTCCTTTCTCTGGTGAAGTCAAAGAGAGACAAAATTTAGAAGAGGTTAAGCTCATGGCTTATGTGGAAACCCAGCCTGTCTGATAGCTTGAAGGAATATAGTGGAGCAGGGTAGGGGCACAACAGGACTGAGCCAAACCCACCTGTGCTCAGAGTTTACTCCTGGTCCTGTGTTCAGAGTCCCTTTTTTTTTTTTTTGGTTTTTGGGCCACACCCGGCAGTGCTCAGGGGTTGCTCCTGGCTGTCTGCTCAGAAATAGCTCCTGGCAGGCACGGGGGACCATATGGGACACCGGGATTCGAACCAACCACCTTTGGTCCTGGATCGGCTGCTTGCAAGGCAAATACCGCTGTGCTATCTCTCCGGGCCCTCAGAGTCCCTTTGATAGTGCTTTTGAACCCACATGCCAGACTGGGGATCAAAAGAGGGTCAGCGGCATACAAATTAAGTGCCCTACCTCTGTACTATCTCTCTGGCCTTGGAAAGAAGTATATTATTGCTTTCTTCTTTTCTATATGACAAAACTATCATTATTCTTTTTTTGGGGGGGGGTCACACTCAGCAGCGCTCAGGGGTTACTCTTGGCTCAGAAATCGCTCCTGGCAGGCATGGGGACCAGAAGGGATGCTGGGATTCGAACCACTGTCCTTCTGCATGCAAAAGGCAAATGCCTTAACTCCATGCTATCTCTCCGGCCCCATTATTATTGTTTGTTTGTTTGTTTGTTTTGTTTTGTTTTGTTTTTGGGTCACACCGGCAGCGCTCAGGAGTTACTCCTGGCTCTACGCTCAGAAATCGCTCTTGGGGCCCGGAGAGATAGCACAGCGGCATTTGCCTTGCAAGCAGCCGATCCAGGACCAAAGGTGGTTGGTTCGAATTCCGGTGTCCCATATGGTCCTCCGTGCCTGCCAGGAGCTATTTCTGAGCAGATAGTCAGGAGTAACCCCTGAGCATCGCCGGGTGTGGCCCAAAAACCAAAAAAAAAAAAAAAAAAAAGAAATCGCTCTTGGCAGGCTCTGGGGACCATATGGGATGCCGGGATTCAAACCACCATCCTTGTGCATGCAAGGCAAACACCCTATCTCCATGCTATCTCTCTGTCCCCCAAAACTATCATTGTTCTTAAATAATTATAGTTCTTAGTTTCTTTATTTCTTTTACAGTTTTAAAATGGTTAATGATTTCAAATGTACCTACATTTTTCTATTTATAAAGCTATATATTTAAATTCTCTAAGAGGTATCATGTAATACCTTAAAGATATTACACTGCATTTCTACTACTTTTTCATGGCTTAAAGTTTAACCAAACATTAAAAATTATATGGAGTTTTAGAGAATACCAAAAATAGACACTACTCAAATGTTGTTTGATCAGTTGTTATGGCATGATTGATTGTTTACTTTGAATTTGAATATCTTTTTTGAGGATGGAAATATGAAACCATACAATGTAGGACTAGGGTGAGGTAAATTAGGTCCAGGGTGAGTTCAAGTAAATCTGAATTAATCCATCTATCAGAAATTATTTGTGAAATCTAAGTATTAAACCCCAGGCCTGCTACTTGCAAAGCATGTTCTCCAAGGAGATGCGCTTGTCTCTTTGACCCAATCAGTTTTGTTTGTCTTTTGTTTGTAGATCACATCTGCAGTGCTTGGGGGCTGCTCCCCAGCTATCTGAAGAGGGGTCACGCACAGTGTCACTCAGGGCCATACCACACAAAGAACCCAGGCCTCCTGCATGCAAAGCCTGCCCTCAGCCCACTAAACTCTCTCCCTAGTCTCCTTTGACTAGATTTACCTGTCCCTCTTCCCTCCTACTACTCTTTTGCTCCAATGGTATGAATGCTCTGTTTTAGTTATTTGTTTTCTTTTGTATCTTTATCTTCCACATCTGATCCCTGGTGACTTATATCCCAAATCTTCCTGTAAACAGATGTGTTCCTTCCTTGGGGCAAAGGATCCTAAAATTTCACTCTGCTGACTCTTAAGGTGAGGCCTTTAGATATATTATATCAGAGTCACAGATTTGCATTTATATTCTTTCATTTGATATTTGTATTACTCTTGCAGTTGTTTTGAGCTTTGGACCACACTCAGCAGTGCTCAGGGTTTACTCTTGTCTCAGTGCTTAGGAACCACTCCTGGCAGGTCTTACAGGGCCATATGAAGTGCTGGAGATTTACCTTCTGCAAAACAAGCACCTTCTCTTCTGTACTATCACATTGGCTGTGTTATTTTCTTTTTTTCAGGAAGAAGCAAGGTGGGTAATGCTGAGGTCAATACTTAGGCTCAGAGGTGCTGGGGTGGGGCATATCAGAACCACTTTCTGCAGTGCTGGGGCAAGCAAGGGGTGCCCTTGATAGACCAAATGGAACAGGTGGACTGGGTAGGCCAAAGTCCTGGGCACTTTGACCCCAGGGTCAGCCCCCAAAAGGGAAAGTATGAAAGAGCATAAAGTGGTATGGTTTGGTTTTATTTTTTTCTTTTTTGTGTTTTGTTTGTTTATTTGGGAGCCACATCCAGCAATGGCCAGGGGTTAACCTCCTGGCTGTGAGCTCAGGAATCACTCCTGGAAGTGCTCCAGGGACCATAAGGGATGCCAAGGATTGAACTTGAGTTGGTCACATGCAAGGTCTCCCTGCAGAACTATCTCTCTGTCCCCATATAGTGTTTTATCCTCATTATTAAGATCCAAAGCTCATCCATGCATGCATACATCTGTCCACAGATGTGTAAGGGAATATTAAGACATAAAGTGAAGCAATGAATCATTTGGCATACAGAAATGATCATTTAAAAATTCAGTGAAAGCCTTTCATTATTGAGATGCCAAACTATACAATTATCTAAGCCTTTCATTTGAAAAGAAGCCTGTCTCAAGCAAATTATAGTTGTCAAAACACATTTTAACAAGATTTTATCAAGTCAAACCATGAAAGTATTTTCAGAATATGATAATCATTGGCTTTAAGAGCTGTGGAGATTTTACTTTTGTGCTTTTTATTTGCAGAATAGTATTTGGGCATCATTGGAGCATTGTTTGAAAGGTGCCATATAGAACATTTA